>NW_007783070.1:0-618 GCF_000696425.1 Galeopterus variegatus
CTATAGAACACTAGAACTTATTCTTCCTTTCTAGCTGTAAATTTATGATACATAATTTTTTAAAATGTGTAATTACAAGGGAATGAAAGGAATAGGATGGAGGCATAGCGGTAATAGCTAGACTCACACAAATTTAGCCAAGTGATCTTTATCAAAGGAGCAAAGGCAATTCAGTGAAGGAAGGATAGTCTTCTCGTATACAAAAAGATGAATCTGGATACAGTCCTAAAATCTTTCACATACATGAATTAAACATAGTCTTACCATAAAAGCCACCAATTGTTCTCCTAGGTATTTCTCCAGTTGAGTCGAAAACTTGTGTCCACACAAAAACCTGCACACAAAGGTTTATAGAAGTTGTATTCATTGCCAAAAAAATCCGCAAACAACCAAGATATCCTTCACGAGGTGAATGGATAAGCAAACTGTGGTATATCCATACAATGGAATATTATTCAGTGATAAAAAGAAATGGACAATCAAGCCATAAAAAGACGTGGAGGTACATAAAATGCATATTGCTGAATGAATGAAGTCAGTCTGAAAAGGATACGTAATAGATGATTCCAACAATATGACATTTTGGAAAAGGCAAAACTGTAGAGACAGTAAATAATT
>NW_007783070.1:2235-2899 GCF_000696425.1 Galeopterus variegatus
TAGATGATTCCAACAATATGACATTTTGGAAAAGGCAAAACTGTAGAGACAGTAAATAATTCAGTGGTTGCCAGGGTTCAAGGGAGAGGGAGAAGAGGGTTGCGTAGGTGAAGCACGGGACATTTGTAGGTGGTGAGATTATTCTATATGAAAGTATAATGGTGAATACACATCATTATGCATTTTTGAAAACTCATAAAATGTACAACACAAAGAGTGAATCTTAATGTAAATGATGGACTGTAGTTAATAGTAATGTATCAATATTGGTTCATTAATTTTAGCAAATAGACTATAATGCAAGATGTTAATAAAAGAGGATGCCAGAGGCAGGGGTGATATGGAACTCAGTACTAAGAACTCAGTGGAACTCAGTGAATCTAAGACTGTACTAAAAATAAAATATATTCATTATTTTTAAAAAATAAAACAAAAAGAAATGAAACAAATGAGCATATGTGTGTATCCAGCCAGTGGCATTGCTGTACATAGAGAAACTACGCCAAGTGACCTTAAAACAGTAATTTGACTACATATTCCTAGTGAATAAATCATAATAATTAAATAACTACAGAAACAAATTGTAAGTTGTTTTCATAATCATATTGTTGGTGACAGTATGTGTATTATTGTTTTGCTACTCTTGTTGTGTAATGTGGGATCC
>NW_007783071.1:0-410 GCF_000696425.1 Galeopterus variegatus
TTATGGATAATTTAATGGACAAGTATAATCAAAAACTACAGCAATAAAACAAACACACACAAAAAAATAATGATTACTTCAAGCCAACATTCATTAACATTATTAACGGGAAACATACAATGTATTTTTTGAATGGCAGTAACAAGATAAAGATGCTAGCTATTTTACAGGATACATAGTGAAATAAACAAAAAATTCTGAAGATCTTTTTTGTAACAGTAATCATCTAGGAAATATAAAGAGAAAGAATCCCAATTCATTAACAATAGTATACTTATAGAATATTCAACTCTGTACCCCACAGATATGTATAATCAATTATATTACAATAAAATAAAAGAAATAAGCAAAAAAAGTTTATCTCAAAGGTGGAGAATACTACAGGATGTTATTACACTGGAAATAAGTAA
>NW_007783071.1:2251-2899 GCF_000696425.1 Galeopterus variegatus
CTCAAAATAACCCAGACAGATTTTTTAAAAAGGAAAAATGTATTTAAAACAATGAAGAAAACTAGAGAGATAGCAGGCAATCTTAAGAGGAAAATCCAAATCATGGGTGTTCCAGAAGAGGAGAAGTAAAGAAAAGGAATAGGAAACCCATTCAACAAAATAATAATGAAAACTTCCCATGTATAGGGAGACTCATGGACCTTGAGATCCAGGAGGCTCAAAGATTTCCAAACAGATTCAATCTGAAAACATCCTCTATGAAACACATTATAGTTAAACTGGCAAAGCTCAAAGACAAAGAGAGAATCATAAAAGCAGCAAGAGAAAAGCATCAACTCAACTATATATAAGGGAGCCCCAATCAGACTAACAGCAAATTTCTCAACAAAAACTCTACAGACCAGAAGAAAATGTGATTATTACAAATAATAAAAGAAAAAAAATGACATCAAAATGGACTATACTCAGCAAGGCTGTCTTTCAGAAATGGAGGATAAATAGTGTATTTCCCAGACAAACCAAAACTTTGGGAGTACACCACCACACTACCAGCTCTGCAAGAAATTCTCAAGGGAGTCCAGCATCTAGAATCCAAAATATGATCATTGCTATCACAAATACACAAGGAAGAACAAAACTGACTGTTGG
>NW_007783072.1:0-555 GCF_000696425.1 Galeopterus variegatus
GGGGGGGGGGGGGGTGTAGTCTGTTAGAATACAACATCCAGATGCTCCTGTCCTCTGAAATTTTGTTTAAGTGTCCTACACCAGTGTTCAGATCATTTCCCAATATGAATAGAAGCCGTGACTTCTGGGCAAAGAGTCAGCCACTTGGTGAATTTCCCTCCTTTTCACCTTATCCTCCCCAGCAACTATTTCTCCTACTCTTCAGTTGAAAGTGTAAAACAAACAAACAAACAAAAAACAAAAACAAAACAGTAATACCCATTCAAGTTGCTTCTTTCTAGTTATTTTCTGGTTATTAGTGAGAATTCTCAGCATTTCACCAGCATAGTCTCTGTGGAGTACAGAAGGGGTTACCCTTGATGCTCCCATGAGTCTGTTTTAAAGTTTACTCGATTAGATGATACTCCTTTTCTTATTCGGTTACCTGTTGCTCAATTTCTTACTATTTTTTTAAGAAGATTATAAAAAAATTCTTTTTTGCTAAAGAGAAGGAAATTCAGTAATGAAGTTTCAACTGGGAATCGTAACCCAGGAGACCAAGACCATTTATTTTGC
>NW_007783072.1:1901-2899 GCF_000696425.1 Galeopterus variegatus
ATTCAGTAATGAAGTTTCAACTGGGAATCGTAACCCAGGAGACCAAGACCATTTATTTTGCGAGAAGACTACTAGGTGACATAAAATGAGAACTACTTTTTTTTTTTTTTTAAAAGATGACCAGTAAGGGGATCTTAACCCTTGGCTTGGTGTTGTCAGCACAACACTCAGCTACTGAGCAAACTGGCCATCCCTATGTAGGGATCTGAACCCATGGCCTTGGTGTTATCAGCACCGCACTCTCCCCAGTGAGCCACTGGCTGGCCCTACTTTTTAATGCGACTTAAAAGTTTTGAGTTAACAGAGTTGTGGGGGAAACAGAGGGTAAGAGTAATTTCTGAAATATGCTTATATAAGAGTATAAATGACTAAAAAGTTTATATCCTAAGTTCCAGAATTATTACTTCTAAAAGGAATCGCTATATTTACTTTTCATGAAAGTTAGTAGAACATTACTTGAAACTATACTAATACTTACATGTAATATATAAAGCTGTAAAAATTATGTTTTGATCAAGTACAAGTAGAAAAAAATGCTACAATCTAAAAAACTATGTGGTTCATGAGGTTCACTAGTCAAATAAAAGCTGTAGGTGACATTAGTAATTCCAGGAACAAATGTTTGTGAAGGAAATAAATAATTCATTTATTCCCCCATTTATCTGGTAAATACTAATTTGAGCATCTTCTATGAGTAAACAAGGTCCCTAATCTTGGAGAACTTGTAGTGGAAAAGGCAGAAAAAAAAAGAGCTATGAAAAAGAACGACAGGGAGAACCTGTCTGAACTAGCTGGTCAGGGAAGATCTCTCCGTCGGACAGTTAAACCAAGACCTAAAGGGTGAGAAGAAAACAGCCCTGAGGTACAGCAGCGGAACAGTCTAGACAGAGGGACCAGCAAGTGCAAAGGCCTTTAAAGTAAAGGTGCACATGGTGAGGGCTGGCCCGGTGGCGCACTGGATAGTGCACCGCTTGGGAAGCGCGGCGGCGCTCCCGCCC
>NW_007783073.1:0-559 GCF_000696425.1 Galeopterus variegatus
ACTGCAGGTCAGTGATCCAGCTCTCTGTTCTCCTCTCATTAGAATACACGATCCCTTCTCTCGTCAACATCTAAGCAATAAAACAAGCCAACAAGAGCCTTTGATGACCCACATTCCCCTTTAGTTATTGCCTCATTTCTCTGTTCTCCTTTTCAGTGGAGTTTCTTCAAGGAGTTGTCCATAGGCCACTGTTCTCCCTTTGAAGTTTACATTCTTTTTTCAGACTGTACCAGTCTGGTTTTTTCCTCAAGGCTTTTGTCATATTCACCAGCAACCTCTGAGCTGTCAAATCTTATGGTCATTTCTCCATCTTCATATATTGTAGAACATAAAAGTGAAGGGGGCAGGCTCTGGAGAGAGACCTCCTGGGCTTGAATCCTGGTTTTACTAACTGAATAGCCGTGTGACCTTGGGAAACTTACCTAATCCTTCAGTGTCTCGATTTCCTCATCTGAAAAATGAGCATAGGGCCGGCCCGTGGCTCACTCGGGAGAGTGTGGTGCTGAAAAGTGAGCATAACAATCGTACATTCCTCTTAGATTTGTTATGAGAATTAAAT
>NW_007783073.1:2458-2899 GCF_000696425.1 Galeopterus variegatus
ATAAATTACTTTGGACTAGGGGTCAACCATTTAGTGTTTGCATGCTACTTTTGTCCCTAGCTACTAGATATGGTCTTTGGTACATTGTTTTCTTGGGACTCGATTTCCTTATTTACTGAATTATGCAGTTTAGAGGCAGAGCCTCATAGTGCCTATAGAGTAAATGGTGGAAAAAGAAAGGCCTGTCTTTAAAATTCTGCCTCTGTCCACTACTGAGTATATGACTCTGGAGAAGGCACTTAAACCTACTATACCAATCCAGAGAGCTATTTTGAGAATTAAATAAAATAAACTATGGGAAAACCTGTCACAGAGCTCCATACATGTAAGCACACCAGAAATTCAAGTTCTATTCTCTTTTCCTTTTTCTGCTGTGAGCTGTATTAAGCAATGTTCCTTAAACTCAGCAGAGCCTAGTAAAGATGCATGGAATGGAAGCAT
>NW_007783074.1:0-2899 GCF_000696425.1 Galeopterus variegatus
CATCACTAGTCATCAGAGAAATGCAAATCAAAACCACACTGAGATATCATCTCGCCCCAGTCAGACTGGACATTATCAAAAAGACCTAGAATAACAAATACTGGTGAAGATGTGGGGAAAGAGGAACTCTTTCACCCTGTTGGTGGGACTGTAAATTAGCATGGCCATTATGGAGAATAGTAAGGAGGTTCCTCAACAACTACAGATAGAGCCATATGATTCAGCAATCTCACTACTGTGTATATACCCAAAGGAATGGAAATCATCGTGTTGAAGAGATATCTGGACTCCCATGTCACTGCTGCCCTATTTACAATAGCCAAAATATGGAAGCAACCAAGTGTCCATCAAAGGACGACTGGATGAGGAAAATGTGGTGTATATACACAGTGGAATACTACTCAGCCATAAAAAAGAATGAAATTCTGCAATTTGCAGCAACATGAATGAGTCTGGAGAAAATTATGCTAAATGAAATAAGCCAGACAAAGAAAGAGAAATACCACATGTTCTCACTCATAATAACTGCTAGGAAGGAAGGATGGGAAGGAGGGAGGGAGGGAGGAAGGAAGGAATAAAGGAAAGAAAGAAAGAAAAGACCACAACAATACATTGAACTTTCAGAAGGAGAGAACAAACCTAAGGATACTAGAGATAGGAGGAGGGGAGAAGGGGGTTTGGGAAGTGACAGGTCATGTAAATGGCATAAGGAAATAACACAATTTGTCAGAATGAATATGCTAATATAAATTGGAAAAAAAAAGAAAATATTTGGGTGTATATATCAAAAGATATTTATTTACTTATTTTTTGAGAGACGATGATGTAGACTTGGCAGGGAGGAACACAAGGAACAACTTCCATGTTCTTTCCCTACTCACAGTGATATGAAGAGTGTGGGAGGAAAAGCAATCTCTACCCAACAGAACAGTGAGCTCAGGCAAAAGCTTGTTTTCAAATAAAGCCGAGATAATGAGTTCTAGAAGGTAAGAAGAAAGGTCTTCTAGCATTGGAAAGGGTGGGAGTTTATTTGATTAGGTGTTATATAAAGTTATAGGGGAATAATAATCCAATTAATAAGGGTTTATTTGAGAGGCTTGGATTCTTGTGATAACCTTGATAAAAAAAAAAAAAAATGTATGGCATGGTGTTTAAAAGGAAGCCAGAAAAAGAATTATACTTACAGCTTCCTTCTTGAGACTGGTTTTAATTGGGAGCTCAGTGCCACCTGCTTTAGAGCTGCCCTGGGTGATGTCAGGTCCACAGTGTATAACATTCTGACATCCCTCTCCCTTCTCAGCCCTGGCTCGCATGGTGCCAACACCTGAAGTACGGAGAATTCTGTAGACCTACTTCAATCCCACTTTCTAAACTCCAAGATTTAATTAAGAAAGTGTTTTTCATTTTTAGGTTATATGAATTTATTATATTCAATGCTATTTTTAGAAATTTTAAGGTTTCTTATATTTTAATCATCAATCATGTACTATATTATTATTTCTACTAGTAGACTGGTTAAAGCCTCTTTGTGAATATTAACTGGTGTTTAACTGGCATATCTTCTTTCATGAACGTTGTTATTGGTATTGTATTTAAAAACTGTTTTCTGGATATGGATTTGGATATAATCTCATATAACAACACTGCTAAGGTTATTTAGCTTTTCTGTATCACAAAAAATTTTGGTCCACTTGATTCATCATGCACTAAGAATGAATGAAAGGCTCTTACCAATAATATCTTTGTCTATATCTCTTTATATCTGCATAGATCTTCATAACCTAGTTGTTCGCTGTGAATTGATCTGTCTCTAAAGATGTGCCCTTTTGGCTTTATATTTTTCCTGAATTTATCACTGACAAATATTAAGTTTCACATCTATATTAGAAAATTTGTGTTGGGCCGGCCCGGTGGCGCACTGCTACAGTGCGCCGCTTGAGAGTGCGGTGGCGCTCCCGCCGAGGGTTCGGATCCCGCATACAGACCGGTTCCCGCTCACTGGCTGAGTGAGGTGTGGGCGCGATGCCGAGGGTTGCACAAAATAAAAAGGAAAAAAAAGAAAAAAAGAAAATTTGTGTTGCTTATAACATAAATACCTGAAACTGGGTAATTACAAGAAAACAAAATTTATCGCTTACAGTTTTGGAGGCTGGGAAGTCCAAAATCCAGGGAACACATGTAGTGAGAGCCTTTTGGTGCTCAGTGACTCTTCACAGCAAAGCAGGTTGTCACGTGGTAGATGGCAGAAGCAGAGAGAGAGAGAAGAGAGCACGCTTCTTCACGTGCACTCCTTTTAAAGCCCTCAGAACCACATCCATGACCACCATAAAACAATCAAGTTATTAATCTGTTTACTAGGGCATGGTCCTCACAATCTTATTCTCTCTTCAAGGCTCCACCTTTCAGTTACCATAATAGGATTTCTCACCCTCTTAACACTGCCATAGCGGGGATTAAGTTTTGGGGGAATATTCAATCCACAGCAACATCCATACTCTTATTATTTTTATTTACCAAATAGACTTGTAAATTCTTTTATATTCAAACATTCTGAGTCGTTATATTTTAAGTAATGCTTGTCTCTTATTAAATAGCAAATATTCGGTTTGGTATTAAGATCAAATCTGAGATTCTGCTTTCTTTTAATATTGAATTTACATTTATTAAGTAATTGATATACTGGATTTTAAAATTCTAGATATGTTTTATGTTACATTTTTTATTCTATTGGTTCTTTTAATTACTCATTAAATAACTTGCAATTTGTTTTCAATGTATTTTGATGGTGGTTTGGAGTGTTATTTTGTTCAAAAAGTTATTTATAGCTATAACATTTTATACATACTCTTTATTTAATAACAATTTAAAAATTTTAATTTTAGAACATTTTTAGATTAAC
>NW_007783075.1:0-389 GCF_000696425.1 Galeopterus variegatus
TTTGACCAGAAGATGCACACATGTCCTAACCTGGTACTTGAAGCCCTGCCTGTTTCACCAAACTTCTACTGTTTTATTTTTGTTGATCTATGGTCAAGTTAAAACCAAAGAATAACGTTTTCCAAATATTTTTCCCCTTATTTATTTACTTATTTATTTTTAAAATTTTATTTTATTTTATCAATATACAACGTGGTTGATTATGGTGGCCCATTATCGAAGCCCCCCTCCCCCTTTCCTTTCCCCCCTCTCACATCAACCTCATATCTGTTCACTTGTCCTAACAACTTCATGATCCTACATATCAAACAGCCTAAAGCCTGTACAAAAAAACTCTTGGAGTTGATACATGATTTCAGCAAAGTTGCAGGACACAAAATCAACACACA
>NW_007783075.1:2154-2899 GCF_000696425.1 Galeopterus variegatus
CTCCTGTTTCCTCTCTTCTACCATCTCTGCTACAGGCAACTTATTGGTAACTCCACTGGCCATGGAGGAAGGTCTCTTTGTCTTCTGGGAAGCCTATTGAAGCTGCTTCAGGGTGATGCATGGGAAACCAGCAGTGGCTTACTTTCAACCCTTGGAATCTCGTTGACTCTTGGTTTGTATTTTATAGAAATCTGCACAGGTATTCTCTCATTTCCATTGCTTCCTCTCTCTTTTTTGCTTTCCCTTTTTTTTCCCTGAAAATGCCAAACATATCCTATAGGTCCTACAGTTCATCAAACCCAACAGGGAGTGTTAATTTTTTATATTTAGAATCACATTCTAACCGGGGGTGATGGGAGGGTAGAGATCAATGTTTGAGACTATCAACATAGCCTCTAAAACACAGTTGCGTAAACCTCCTTCTACTTCAGACTCAAAATCCCTTTTATCCTTTGCTATATTCTACTTCCTTTTCAATCTGGCATAAAATTAGCATGTCAGACTTCCCTTTAGCTTGGGACAAATGGAATAAAAAATCAAGCAGAAATTCAGGGAGAAGGAAAATGTCTCTTCAGATGAAAGGTCATCTTCGTTATTTTTTTAAAGGTTTTTATTGTTATATAAAAAGTACTGTTGTTTTTTCTATTATCTTTTTGTGAGTATTAAAATTTACTGTTTCAAGTTTGCTTCCAATTGAAAGGGACCTGAGCCAGAGAATGGCCATGATTAATTTAGAAACAATGTT
>NW_007783076.1:0-704 GCF_000696425.1 Galeopterus variegatus
AGTGAGCGGGAACCGGTCTGTATGTGGGATCCGAACCCTCGGTGGGAGCACCACCACGCTCGCAAGCGGCGCACTGTAGCAGTGCGCCACTGGGCCGGCCCAAAAATAAGTGATTTTTAACAAAAGGAGAATAACTAACTTTTGAACACAAGTTGAAAACAGCCCATACAAAGAATTATATGAGTGAAAAGGAAAACATTTTACAGCACAGAAGAGATGAAAAAGAAAGGTTTCTAACAACAAGCAACAAAATGACAAGTGAGAAAAGAATGCCATTTGAACCTCCAGGAATCACCAAAGTGTAAATTAAAATGTAGGAAGAAAAACTTCAAGTTGAAACTAACTGACACTGTTTATGGAGGGAGGGCATCTGACAGAATTCAGAATTGTACAGGACAGTGTGCCTGCAGAAACCACTCCCATGAATATCCTCCCTTCACTGTGAGGAAGCCAGTCCCAGAGCTGGAAGCAGATACAAAGTCTAAGTCCCCGTATTCCCAATTCCCCAAGTCAGGAGAGGCACTTGAACCTAGCAAATGATAATTACAGTCACAGGAGTCACTAACAAATCCAAGTGTCCTAGCGGCACACACCAATCCCACTCATTACTGCTATGCTCACAAAAACACACAAACCTTCCCATGCAGAAAATGAGAGTTAAGTGCCTCTTCTCTGATGTTCATTACTACTGCACACAGGAAGGG
>NW_007783076.1:2647-2899 GCF_000696425.1 Galeopterus variegatus
TCTCTGTGCTAACTTGGCTCAAATACTTAAATATTCCACTCAACTTTCCTAAAGCAAAATAACTTACATAGCTATACTTTCTATTATAGAAGGAAAAAGAAAAATAAGCTTTCAGATTTGAGAACACTGAAACTTTTAGAAAATCTAAAACTAAAGAGCTCACCCAACTAAGAGCTCACCTGTAACTTGCCTAAAATTTTGAAGAGATTCCAAGCCCTAAATTAATTGGATGAAACATTACTATTGATTTTG
>NW_007783077.1:0-2899 GCF_000696425.1 Galeopterus variegatus
TTTAGTATCCTTCTCTTTCTCTTTTGTATTTTTGTTTTGCCAGTGGGTTTTTCTCTTTATTTTGCATTTATGGTAGTGATTATCATTTTTCAAATTCCAGATGCAGGACTACCGTGAGGATTTCTTGCAGGGCTGGTTGTATGGTGGTGAACTCCTATAATTTTTGTTTTCCTGGGAAGTATATCACTTCTTCCTTATTTCTGAAGGATATTCTTGCTGAGTATAGTATTCTTGGCTGGCTGTTATTTTTGCTTAATATTTTAAATATTTCTTCCCATTCTTTTCTGGCTTTTAGAAGTTCTGTTGATAAGACTTTTGTTAGTCTGATGTGGACTCCCTTGTAGGTGACTTGATGCTTTTCTCTTGCTGTTTTTAAGATTCTTTCTTTGTCTTTAAGTTTGCCAGTTTGACTATAATGTGACTCAGAGGGTACTTTTTTGGATTGAATCTGTTTGGGCATCTTTGAGCTTTGTGGATCTAATAATCTCTCACTATACCTTGGAAATTTTCCATTATTATTTCATTGAATAGGTTTTCATTGCCTTTTCCTTTCTCCTCACCTTGTGGAACACCCATCATTCAGATGTTTGTGTGTTTAAGATTGTCTGCTAGCTCTCTATCTGGGAGAGCAGCGGTGTGCTCACCCATTTCTTGGAATCTCTTTTTGCCCCACATCCTGGGGGGGAGAAAAGGGCAACCCCTTTGGCCCCAACCCTCTAGGGAAAGGAAAAACCTCTTGGGGTCCCGTGCAGCTGCCAGAGATGCCCAACAAGATTTTTTTCATTTTTAGAAAATTCTTTTTTCCCTTTATTTTTTACTTTTTTTCTTTGCCTGGGTTATTTTGAAAAGACTATCTTTGATAGCAGAAATTCTTTGCTCTGCTTGCCCTTACCTGTTTCTTAATCTCTCAGTTGTGTTTTTTATTTAGTTGAATGAAAGCTTCAGTTGAAATTCTGCTACATCATTTTTTAAGGTATTCATCTCTTTATAAATTTCTTCCTTCATATCCTGAATATTTTTTCTCATTTTATTATATTATCTAACCAAGTCTTCTCATCTTTCATTGACTTTTCTTAAGATTGTTGCTCAGAATTCCTTTCTGTCTTTTCAAGGGTTCCCTGCTTTATAGGGTCTGGTGCTTCAAAATTACTGTATTCCTTTTGCTGGTGTCATATTTTCTTTTCTTTCTTTCTTTCTTTTTTTATTTCTAGTATCTCTACTTTGATATCTGGTAATCTGGTAGGGCAGTTCCTTCTTTTACTATTCTGGAATGGGCTTTGAGAGAGACTTCCTCTTCTTTTTCTTGTCTTTGCTGGTGACTCATTTTGTGTTGATGCAGCCAAGTGGGTGGCAGGCCACCTGTATGGTGGCTGTAACTGCTGTGGTGACAAGAAGCTGCCCTTGTGGTGGCAGTGGCTGTGGCAGTGGCTGTACTAGACCACCCATGCAGAAGTGGTGTTTTGGCATGCTCCTGCCTTCTGCTGGGCAGAGGATACTGCCTGCAGGTCTTGCCTAGGACCTCAGGCATTCTCTTGTGTGTCGTTTCAGTGGGTGGTTTAATCCACTTATATTTAGGGTTGTTATTGAAAGCTATTGTCTTACTCCTGGCATGTTATCTATTTTTGTTTAGATATTTTAAATATCTTTTATTCCTTTCTTCCCCCTTTATTGTTTGTCTTTGATATTTATTGGTTTTTTTGAGATGTTAAGATTTAGTATCCTTCTCTTTCTCTTTTGTATTTTTGTTTTGCCAGTGGGTTTTTCTCTTTATTTTGCATTTATGGTAGTGATTATCATTTTTCAAATTCCAGATGCAGGACTACCATGAGGATTTCTTGCAGGGCTGGTTGTATGGTGGTGAACTCCTATAATTTTTGTTTTCCTGGGAAGTATATCACTTCTTCCTTATTTCTGAAGGATATTCTTGCTGAGTATAGTATTCTTGGCTGGCTGTTATTTTTGCTTAATATTTTAAATATTTCTTCCCATTCTTTTCTGGCTTTTAGAAGTTCTGTTGATAAGGCTTTTGTTAGTCTGTTGTGGACTCCCTTGTAGGTGACTTGATGCTTTTCTCTTGCTGTTTTTAAGATTCTTTCTTTGTCTTTAAGTTTGCCAGTTTGACTATAATGTGACTCAGAGGGTACTTTTTTGGATTGAATCTGTTTGGGCATCTTTGAGCTTTGTGGATCTAATAATCTCTCACTATACCTTGGAAATTTTCCATTATTATTTCATTGAATAGGTTTTCATTGCCTTTTCCTTTCTCCTCACCTTGTGGAACACCCATCATTCAGATGTTTGTGTGTTTAGTAGCAGAATCATAGAATTTTAGACTTGAGAAGACTTAATAATTGTCCTTTACTTTATCTTGTTTTTGAATATTCTTTAGACACGTAGCTAATCAGTGAGACTTTTTTGGTTTAAGAGTGAAAACAGTTTTGAGAACCTGCCTGGTCAGTTGAACTAAAGAGCTATCATTCATTCAACATGCATTTGTTGAACTCTTATTATGTGCCAGGCATATCACTGATGTTATAATCTTGCATGTGGTATGTACTTTTCCCAGAAAAAGTGTTTATAATAACTATATTAAAGTTCATGTAGATATGGTTTAAAACTATTGACATTTTCCCTTGTGTGGAAAAACATGTGTACATATAAAAGGACAATGGCCAGGTCTGTTACTTTAGTGATTAGTTTAAAAGATCCCTGTGGTAAGGACTTTCCTTGGCCTGGGAGAATAATCACATTTTTAATTTATGTCTGTATTTAGTAAAATGTTGAGTGGTGAAACTACAGCCAGGATATGCATTATATTAGTTTTGGAAAGGCAAAAATAACCAGAAACAAAGAGAGAGAGAAAATAATCAACCATGTATTAAATGGCTGTAGAGTACTA
>NW_007783078.1:0-331 GCF_000696425.1 Galeopterus variegatus
TTTCCAGTGTTAATTTAATGGGCAAGTCACAGAAACAGAATGAACCAAAATCCTACCCATTTCTCCTGTGCCCTGTCTGTTGACTATGGAGTTAGCACAATAAGAGTAAGTTGGAAAATAGGACATGTTGATAAGGCTGATGCAAGAAGCCACTAAAGTCATCCTCTAAATCATAGCGGCATCAACTTAAGAAGGCTTGTGGGAAGTATTGAAGTCGTCCCTGAAAACAAGCAGCAGCTGCCCTCTTGAATTCACACCGCTGTTTTCAAGAAGGTTTTTGTAAGGATATGTGAGCAAAGTATTGTATCCTTCTTTTGAGAAATTACTTCTA
>NW_007783078.1:2382-2899 GCF_000696425.1 Galeopterus variegatus
AAAAAAAAGAAAATGGTTGAAGTAGGAAGGAATGGAGGAAGCAAAGCATTTTCAAAACTATGTTACATGTACGAGAACACCACGGAAACACCATACCTTGAAGTAGTTAATCTTATGATCTTTTGATGCTTTACTTGTTAAAAACTCTGTATGCATCTCACTTTTCTATGATAAAACATACTAGCGTACTAGCCCTCCGCCCATTTTTTCCTGAGTAATATTGGCATACACCCTCTCAAATACATGAATATTTTAACTCATTACTCCCCCCCTCCCCAAACAAGTTTGGGAGCCAATGCATGTGGAATTCCAGAGATGGTTTTTCCTTAAACTTAAAACAAAGTGTGCCTTTAGGGTTTTGTCAACAAGCATCAGGGAGGGGTAAATTGCTTTTCCCTGGAAATAGCACATATATGCAGGAGAAATGTAAAAAAGTGCAATGGGAGGAGAAAGGTGGAAAGCAAATGGGAAATACTTTCAAAAAGTGAACTTTACCATCTCTTTTTAAACATGAAAA
>NW_007783079.1:0-393 GCF_000696425.1 Galeopterus variegatus
ATATTAGCCCCTTCTCTGATGTGTACTTTGCAGACACTTTCTCCCATTCCACAGGTTGTTTCTTCATTTTGTTGACAGTGTCTCTTGCTGTGCAGAAGCTCTTCTGTTTGCTGTAGTCTCTTTTGTCTATTTTTGCTTTAGTTGCCAGGGCCGTTGCAACCTCACTCAAAAAAAAGCACTGCCCATTCCTATTTCACGTAGTGTTTCTCCTATGTTTTCTTCTAGTAATTTCATAGTTTCAGGTCTTAAATTTACATCTTTAATCCATTTTTGAGTTGATTTTTGTGTATGGTGAGAGACAAGGATCTAGTTTCAACCTTCTGCATATGGATATCAAGTTTCCCTGGCACCATTTGTAGCAGAGGCTGTCCTTTCCCCATTGTATATTCTTGG
>NW_007783079.1:1773-2899 GCF_000696425.1 Galeopterus variegatus
AAAAGCCTCCATTTTTGTCCATCCAGTATATTAGCTGTGTGCTTGTTGTATATGGCTTTTATAGTGTTGAGGTACATTCCTTCTATACCTGATTTGCTGTTTTTATCATGAAGGGACGTTGGATTTTATCAAATGCTTTTTCTGGATTTATCGAAATGATTATATCGGGTTTTTCCCCTTTATTTTATTGATTGATATATCACGTTTATTGATTTGCACATGTTGAACCATCCTTGCACCCCTAGGGTTAATCCCACTTGATCTGGGTGAATGACCTTTTTAATGTGTTGTTTGATTCTGTTAGTATTTTATTGAAGATCTTCATGTCTGTGTTCATTAGGGTTATTGGTCTGTAGTTTTCTTTTTTTGTTGTGTCTTTTTCTGGTTTTTCTACAAGGTTAATGCTGCACTTTTGTAGAATGAGTTTGGATGTATTTCCTCCTCTTAAATTTTTTGGAAGAGTTTAAGAAGAATTGGTATTACTTCTTCTTTAAAGGTTTGGTAGAATTTGGCAGTGAAGCCATCTGGTCCTAGGGTTTTCCTTGTTGGAAGACTTTTTATTACTGCTTCAATCTCATTACCTGTTATTGGTCCCTTTAGGTTTTCAAGTTCTTCATGATTCAAACTTGTTAAGTTGTATGTGTCCAGGAATTTATCCATTTCTTCTAGGTTTTCTAATTTGTTCACATATAGTTGTTCTTATGATCCTTTGTATTTCTGCGGTATCAGATGTAATGTCTTCCTTTTCATTTCTGATATTTATTTGACTCTTCTTTTTTTAGTTATTCTAGCTAAAGGTTTATCAATTTTGTTTACCTTTTCTAAATACCAACTCTTTGTTTCTTTGATAGTTTGTACTTTTAATCTCTAGATTGTTTATTCCTGCTCTGATCTTTGTTATTTCTCTCCTTCTAGTGATTTGGGGTTTGGTTCTTGTTTTTACAGTTCCTTGAGGTGAAACGTTAGGTTTACTTCAAGTCATTTCTCTTTTCTGATAAAGGCATATATTGCTATAAACTTCCCTCTTAGAACTGTTTTTGCTATATCCAATAGATTCTGGAATGTTGTGTTGCTTTGCCTCCCACAGATTTGTCACCCCTTTTCCCCTGGGTGATGGAGCCACCAA
>NW_007783080.1:0-2899 GCF_000696425.1 Galeopterus variegatus
AGGCACGGGAGCAATGCCGAGGGTTGTGATCCCGTTGCCGGTCCCCGGTCCGGTACGGGGGCAACACTGAGGGTTGCGATCCATTGCCGGACACGGAAAAAGACAAAAAAAAAAAAAAAGAAAAAAATTGTGTTTTAAAAAATTTTTCCTACAGCCCAGACAGTTTTAGGTCCTAACATGGCTTCAGTTCTGCTCACTCCAACATGTGGAAGACTACTCTTCCTTTCTCTCTGATAGAATTTGGATGTGTTGTCCCCCCAAAACTCACGTGGAAATCTGATTCCCAGTGTGGCAGTGTCAGAAACTGATTGAGTCATGAGGGCAGATTCCTCATGAATGAATTAATGCTCTTCCTAGGTGGGGGGATTAATGAGTGAGTTCTCACTCTATTAGTTCCTGCAAGACCTGGTTGTTTAAAAGACCCTGACACCTCCTCTCTCTCTCTGTCTTGCTTCCTCTTGCCATGTGATCTGTTCGTACCCACCGTCCTACCACTTTCCGCCATGAGCAGAAGCAGCCTGAGGCCCGTGCCAGATGCAGCTGTCCCAGAATCGTAAGCAAATAAACTTCTGTTCTTTATAAATTACCCAGTCTCAGGTATTTCTGTTATAGCAACACAAACAGACTAATACACTCTCATTCCTCCTTCTCCTTTTTTGCTCTCTCTCTCTCTTGTGCACCTCTCTTCTCCTTCTGCACTGGGATTGATAGATGGTATGGTGTCCTGGTTAAGAGTAAGAGCTCTCTCCCCAAATGATCTACAGATTCAACAGAATGCCTATCAAAATCCCAGCTGGCTTCTTTGCAGAAATTGGCAAGCTGATTCTAAAAATCATATTTAAATGCAAGAGACCCAGAATAGCCACAACAATCTTAAAAAAGAACAAAGTTGGAGGACTCACCCTTTCTGATTTCAAAGCTTACTATAAATCTACAATAATCAAGACAGTGTAGTACTGGCATAAAGACAGACATGTAAGATCAATGGAATAGACTTGAGACTCCAGAGTAAAATCTCACATTTATGGTCAACTTATTTCCAACAAGGGTGTCAAGATAATTCAATGATGAAAAAATAGTCTTTTCAACAAATGGTTCTGGGACAACTGGATACCCACATTCAAAAGAATAAACTTGGACACATTCCTCACTCCATATACAAAAGCAAACTCAAAATGGATCACAGACGTAAATGTAAGAGGTAAAACTATAAAACTCCCAGAAGAAATTATAAGAATAAGTCTTCATGACTTTGGGGTGGGCAAAGCCTTCTTAGATATAACAACAAAAGCACAAGCAACAGAAAAAGAAAGATGAACTTCATCAAAATTTAAAAATTTTGTGCTACGAATGATACCATCAAGAAAGTGAAAAAGACAACCCACAGAATGGGAGAGAATATTTGCAAATTATATATCTAATAAGGAACTTGAATCTAGGATAAAGAACTCTTACAATTCAATCATAAAAAGACAACGCAATTAAAAAATGGGTAAAGAACCTGAATAGACATTTCACCAAAGAAGATCTGCAAATGATCAATAAGCACATAAAAAGACAATCAGCATCATTAGCTATCAGGGAAATGAAAAACAAAACCACAATGAGATACCATCTCACACCAACAGCATGGCTATAATAAAAAAGATAGATAATAACAAGTGTTGGAGAGGATGATGAAAAATTGCAACCTTCATACACTGTCAGTGGTATTGTAAAACGGGGCAGCTGCTTTGGAAAAGTGTGTCAGTTCCTTGAAAGGTTAAACATAGGGCTGCCATATAGCCCAGAAATCCCACACCTAGATTTATACCCAAGGGAACTGAAAACAGACATTCACACAAAAACTTGTACATGAACTCTCATAGCAATATTATTCATAATAGCCCAAAATTGGAAACAATCCAAAT
The DNA here is from genome assembly GCF_000696425.1 of Galeopterus variegatus. NCBI lineage: Eukaryota > Metazoa > Chordata > Mammalia > Dermoptera > Cynocephalidae > Galeopterus > Galeopterus variegatus. The sequence continues at coordinate 1,911 of NW_007783080.1, forward strand.
GCCCATCAACTGAAAAATGGATAAAAACTATGTGGTCTATCCATATAAAAGAATATTACTCAGCAATAAAAAGAAATCAAGTATTGACACATGCTACAACATGGATGAACCTTGACTACATTATGCTTAGTGAAAGAAGCCAGTTACAAAAGACCACATATTGCATGATTCCATTTATATGAAATGTCCAGACTAAGCAAATCTATAGAGACAAAAAGTAGACTAGTGGTTGCCTAGGGTTGGTGATTTGGGGAGAAAATGGGGAGTGACTACAAACGGGTATGGTTTTTTTTGGGAGGTGATGAAAATTATCTAGGATTGACTGTAGTTATGTTGCACAACTCTGTAAATATCCCAAAAACGATTGAATTGTACATCTAAATGGGTGGAATGTATAGTATATAAATTACATCTCAGTAAAGAAATAGGCAACCCACAAATTAACTAAAAATTCTATATGAAATTGTTACAACTAGATGGTCTGATTATCGTATTTTAAAAAAATAATAAAAATATTCTTAAAACAACAAAAAAGTGAGGGCTTTGCTGTCAAATCTCAGTTTTGCCCCCTGCTGACTCTATGACCTTGGACAAGTTACTTAACCTAACTGAGCTCAGTTTTCTCATCTGAAAAAATGGGCACTAGTTAATTATGGGGATTAAATAAATTAATGTGTAAAGATACCTGGCACATAGTAGGTGCTCAGTAAATGGAAACTGTAAAGAAGAGTCAGAAAATAGCAGTGATTAAAGAAGGAGAGAAAAGGAAGAACAGTATTTGGGCGCCAAGACCACATCCATACATTTATACCTAACATTTGACTGGGCTCTAGAGACATAAAGAAGAACCTGACTTAGAGGAGCTAGAAGACTGAAGGATCAGGCACTCAAAAATGAAAGAAAAAATCCCCCAAAATGAGCCAAGTGCTGCAACAGTGTCATGGATAGGTTGTTCAGGGGCAGAGGGAAAGGTTGTTTAGGGCCGGCCC
>NW_007783081.1:0-1175 GCF_000696425.1 Galeopterus variegatus
TCCTTATAAATTACCCAGTCTCAGGTATTTCTGTTATAGCAACACAAAACCGACTAAAACATCTCCTCTCTCCTTGAGCCTGGGCATCCACCTTCTCCTGCTCTCAGACATCAGAGCTCCTGGTTCTCAGGCCTTCGGACTCAACTGGGAGCTAACACCATCAGCTCCCCTGGTTCTCAGGCCTTTGGACTCACACTGAATTAAACCACTGGCTTTCCTGGTTCTCCAGCTTGCAGACAGCAGATCATAGCATTTCTTGACCTCCATAATCTCGTGAGCCAATGACTATAATAAATCTCTTATATCTATCAGTCCTTCCTCTTGGTTCTGTTTCTCTGGAGAACTCTGACTAATACACTGGGCTATCATTAGGACCATGTGTCAGCAAGAATCTTCAGCATTCTACCTATACTGTATATGATTTCACCAGCTCTACCTAATTATAGCAACACCTAATGTTTGTGAAACATAACTAAGAGATAACAAGCATTGTTCCAGCCAGTGATCATGTGAGGAAAGCGAGACAACCATTCCTTTCCACATCCACTGCTTTATTGGCTCTCTAAGAAACAAAATGGCTCTGGGATGGGACATTGAGGTGCCCCATACAGGTGGGAACAAGACCCAAAGCCCCCTTTCCAGGTAGGACCTGGTTAAAACCATGGTAAGTGAGGAATCAAATTCCTGAGGAAAAAAATATATGTATAGGATCACATGGGCCCTGCTGATCCATGTAGCTGCTGTAAGAGCTGGCTCGGCAATCAGCTCAACCTGAAGACAACTGGCCAGGTCCAAAGTCCAGCAGGTCACAGGTAAGAAAAAGTATCACCTGCAAACCTGAGACACAGGAATTGAGTTCTGATCTGGGACATACATCCAACTGTGCTCACTCCCCCATCCTTTTCAGTGAAGAGGTGAAGGGAAGGTGCACAGGTGAGTGGGGCAGGTCCAGGGAGAAGAGGACGCTGCTGGCACAACTTGCTTCTGTCCTTGTAGGAGCAGAGGGCTTGGCCTTCAGGGCCATCCAGCTACTGTGAGTCTCTGCAGCAAGCCTCAGCTGAATAATCCTCCCCATCCCTAAAGGGTCCTGGCCCTCAAGACGAGTGCCAAGTTAATAGCCTCAGAATTGGCTGTTCTCTTCAAGGAGAAGCATGGAAAAGGTAAAGCCAGGGGCA
>NW_007783081.1:2373-2899 GCF_000696425.1 Galeopterus variegatus
ATAGCCTCAGAATTGGCTGTTCTCTTCAAGGAGAAGCATGGAAAAGGTAAAGCCAGGGGCAAGGAAAACTTCTCACTCTTCTGTGTATTACCAGGTTCAGAGAATGCTGAAAGCATCCATAATCCCAGTCCAGGAACACCAGCAACAGCCCTGAATGTGGAAAAAGTATGATGAATGTGCTAGAGCTTGCACATGCCCAGGTACCAGAATTATAAAAGAAATTAAACATGGGTTCCATTATGGGTTGAACTGTGTCCTCCCCAAAAAGATATGTTGAAATCTAACCCCAGTACCTCAAAATGTGACCATGTTTGGCAAAAGGGCCTTTATAGAATTAACCAAGTTAGAATGAGGTCATTAGGGTGGGCCCTCATCTAGCACGACTGGTGTCCTTATCAGAAGGGGAAATTTGGACACGGACACAAGTGCACAGGGAGAAGAGGAAGGCAGAGATCAGGGTGATGCTTCTACAAGCCAAGGAATGGCCAAAGATTGGCAGCAACCCCAGAAGCTACAAGGAAGGCCT
>NW_007783082.1:0-490 GCF_000696425.1 Galeopterus variegatus
TCCAGATGAAGCACTCTTGCCTCCACCATACCCTACTCCTTCAGGGATCTTTGGCCCCAGGTACCCCTTGCCAGACAGCCTCTCAGCATCAGTTCCATTGGCCCCACTGGCATCATCCAGAGAATACTGAACTGGTGGGTAGATGACACTGCTCTGCTCAACAGGTTTAAACATTCCAGATGACCCTGAGAGAGACCCAAGAGCCACAGCAGGTCAATCCAGATGGCAGCGTAGAGCCAGGGTGCCCCCTCCTCTACAACCAACCTTTCACAACCACAGACCTCTTGAATTAGAAACACCATACTCCATCATATTCAGAAAAACCCTAGGCCCTCATCGGTCTCTTGGAGTCGATTTTCCTCACTCCTCAGCCCATCTGGGAAGAGTGCCATAAGCTACCCCTTACCATCTTCAGCACCAAGGAATGGTGATGCATCCTCACTGGAGCTAGGCAATGGTTGCAACAGCAGGCACCACAGCCACTATGGAT
>NW_007783082.1:2598-2898 GCF_000696425.1 Galeopterus variegatus
CAGGAAGCTCAATTGGAAATCCAGGAACACATCCACCAGTTACAGGAAGCTGGAATCCTGAAGGAGTGTCAATCGCCTTGGAACACACCATTCCTGTCTGTCAAGAAGCCCAATGGAAGTGGGCTTCTTGGACTACCCAGTCCAAGATCTGCAAGCTGTGAACAAGGTGGCTATCACCCTCCACCACATGGTACCCAAACCCTACACACTCCTGAGTCTGCTCCCAGTACAGGTTAGATGGTTCTCTTGTCTTGACCTCAAGGATGCCTCCTTCTTCCTTTGACTGGCACCCAAAAGTCA
>NW_007783083.1:0-592 GCF_000696425.1 Galeopterus variegatus
TCTATGCTTATAAATTGGTAATTTAGATAAAAAACCAATTTCTTGAAAGGCACAAACTACCTAAAAGATCCAAGAAGAAATAGATAAGTTGAATAGGCTTCTGTCTATTAAAGAGATTGAATCGCTTATTAATAATCTTCAAAAAATGAAATCAATTGGCCTAATGATTTTACCAGATAAATTTACCAAACATGTAATAAACAAATGACTCCAATTTTGCACAGTAATTTCCAGAAAATACAGGAAGAGTAAAAACTTTCTAGCTCACTTTATGAGCCCAGTATAAGCCTAATACCATAACCAAGTAAAGACATCATAACAAAGGAATCTTATATACCAAGATCTATCATGTACATAGAGGCTGAAATCCTTAACAAAATATTAGCAAATAAAATTCAATAATGTATAAAAAGAATTATATACAATAACCAAGACGGATTCATGTCAGGTATGCAAAAACTGATTTCACACCTGATAATCAATGCACTACACCACATCAACAGAATATAAAAGAAAAGTCATGTCAATTGACACAGAAAAAGCATTAGATAAAATCCAATATGTATACATGGCAAAACCCCCCAGCAACTAG
>NW_007783083.1:2600-2898 GCF_000696425.1 Galeopterus variegatus
AAAACAATAGAGTTATTCTTAAGTACCAGACTGTATAGAGTAGGAAACCTATGAAATGACTGAAAGGGAACTCTGAACAACAATCTTAAGAAAAGTCATAACATATGAGAAGACTCAGACAACATAATGAAAGAAGAAAAAAAAACTCCAGGAATATAAAGGAGGACATTTCCGAAGAGATTAATACCTTAAAAATGAATGTAGCAGAACTCATGAAACTGAAAGATTCATTTAATGAAATAAAAAAAAGAAAAACACAACCAAGAGCTTAAGCAGCATACCAGAACAAGCAGAAGAC
>NW_007783084.1:0-538 GCF_000696425.1 Galeopterus variegatus
CACTGGCTCTGAGAATCAATAGTGTCCACAGGAAGTATGTGTCTACGTGTGCGTGTGCCTGTGTGCTTTAGTTTTTTGAATTTTTAGATGCCCTCTCTCCCCACTCCTTTTACCATAGTATTGGAAGTACTTGCCAGAGCAATTAGACAAGAGAAAGAATTAAAGGACATCCAAATAGGAAAAGATGGGCCGACCCCATGGCGCACTCGGGAGAGTTCGGCGCTGGGAGTGCAGCGGCACTCCTGCCATGGGTTCGGATCCTATATAGGGATGGGCGGTGCGATCACTGGCTGAGCGCAGTGCGGCCGACACCAAGCCAAGGGTTGCAATCCCCTTCTGGTCACAAAAAGGACAAAAAAAAAAAACATATAGGAAAAGATGAAATCAAATTATCCTTGTTTGCAGATGACGTGATTCTATGTATAGAAAACCTGAAAGACTACAAAAAAATTCTTAGAACTGATAAATTCAGTAAGGTTGCAGGATACAAAATCAATGTACAAAAATCAGTAGTATTTTTATACTCAGACAACAAACT
>NW_007783084.1:2107-2898 GCF_000696425.1 Galeopterus variegatus
AACACCCCAAAAGCACAGGCAACAAAAGAAAAAATAAACAAATGGGATTATATCAAACTAAGGAGCTTCTACACAGCAAAGGAAACAATTAACAGCATAAAAAGACAACCTACAGAATGGAAGAAAATATTTGAAAACTATGCATCTGACTAAGGATTAATATCCAGAATATACAAAGAGCTCATACAACTTTACAGCAAAAAAACAAATAATCCACTTTAAAAATGAGCAAAGGAGCTGAATAGACATTTCTCAAAGGAAAACATATAAATGGCCAATAGGTATATGAAAAAATGCTCAGCATCACTAATTATCAGGGAAATGCAAATTAAAATCACTTCAAGATATCACCCCACCCCAATCAGACTGGCTATTATCAAAAAAACAGAATAATAACAAATGCTGGTGAGGATACAGAGAAAGGGGAACTCATATATACTGTTGGTGGGACTGTAAATTAGTACAGCCATTATGGAGAACAGTATGGAGCTTCCTTAAACAACGACAGATAAAAGTACCATATGTTCAGCAATCCCACAAGTGGGAATATATCCAGAGGATCGGAAATCATTAGGTCAAAGGGATACCTGCACTCCCATGTTTATTGTACCTCTATTTACAATAGCCAGGCAATGGATCAAACTTAAATGTCTATTGACAGATGACTGTATAAGGAAATTGTGGTATATACACACAATGGAATACTACTCAGCCATAAAAAATAATGGAACTCTACCATTTAGAGCAACACAGATGGGCCTGGAGAAAATTACCCTAAATGAAACAATTCA
>NW_007783085.1:0-212 GCF_000696425.1 Galeopterus variegatus
ACCCTCGTGACGCGGGAGTGGCATAACCACAGTGGCACTGGTAACAAAATCATGAGGGACGAGAGCCAGTCCTTGAAAAATGGGTAGGATGTAGATGGGCAGAAGGGAGAGACAAGTGTCAGACCTGGAAGACAGTGCATGGCTGGAGGCTTGGAGCCTGAAAGAGCCATGAGAGTTTAGGGCCATTCCCAGCGGCTGGTGGGAGGACAGTG
>NW_007783085.1:1068-2898 GCF_000696425.1 Galeopterus variegatus
TGGAGCCTGAAAGAGCCATGAGAGTTTAGGGCCATTCCCAGCGGCTGGTGGGAGGACAGTGCCAGGAAGGCTGTAAGCAAACAAACAAACAAATCACCCAGGGAGTTTGTTAAAAAATGCATACAGCCATCCCCCTTCCCCCCAACACACACACAATAGGCCTGGTGAGGAGTCCAGGAGCCTGTGTTTTGAAAAGCTTTTTGGGTAGCCGTGATGCTCAGTCAGGTTTGGGAACTATGCTTTAGTTGACAGCAATTGACCGACCTGGACTGAGCAGAGCCCATATGGGGCAGCAGGAAGGCGACTGAGAGAACAAGCGCTGGAGCAGGAGCCTGGTTCAAATCCCCTCTGCCACTCACTGGCCACAGGGCCCTCTGAACTCACATAATTTTTCTTATCCTCCTTTGTCTCATTAATGTAATAGAGATCATGGCATCTGCCCTGCCTCCCTCAAAGGACATTTGTGAGAGTCAATTGATTTTAAGCCAGTTATGTTACATTAATGGAAAAACAGTTGGCTGTAAAATGTTACACAAGTATTCAGGATCATCATTACCATCATGGAGAACCTGGGATGCCAGCATGCCTCAGTCAGCTGCCTCTACCACACCCTGTGGTTACCTTGAGATGACAGTGGGGCAGGACTCTGAAAACGGTTCCACATTGTCACTATGACACCCATGACTTGTTATGCCTTCCTAAGTAGGGGACTGTGATCAGGGAGTCATCCAAATCTCACAAATGTTACAAATCATGAGAATCAAGCCACTTGCACAAACCTACATAGCTACAAGGAGTGGGTACATGCCTGGAACAGTCACTTAACCTCTCCATGCCTTGGTTTTTTCACCCATACAGTGGGGATAGTAACAGTACTCAGGGCCACAGTGCACAGTTGTGTAGGCTGAAATTCAGCCCAGGGTGCATTTACTGAGCAGCCTGCTCATGGTGCTGCATTTTCTCGCAGGTAGCACCTTTTTCTAATTCATCAGCCCTGAGAGGAAGCCTTTTTCCGAATCACAGCAAGGTGCTGTATGTGCTAACAGTGACCCTGTTAATGCCTGCTGAGAAACAAGGGCATTAAATAAGAAAATGCATGAAGTCCTCAGCAAAATGCCTGCATACAGTAAGTCCAATGCAGAGTAGCCATTAATATTATATCATTAATTCAATCACTCAAAAAGCATTCACTGTGCACCTGTATCCCAGCTACTATGCTAAGGAGCTGGCAAGTCCGAAATAAATAAGACATTATCCTTTCCATGGAGGAACTTTCAGCCTGAAGGCAAATCATTATATTCGAACATTGATACAGGAGACCTTTTCCAGAGTGATCCTATAGTTCGAACTTCTAAATACTGATGACTGTGATATTAAAGTTTTACTCCAACCTGTTCAGCATCTCCTATCTGGAAGGTAAAACTCATTAGAGCTCTTTGATAAAGCTGCTTACGCATCTCATACATCTCTTGTGTTCAGAGTTAGACACACAGAACAGGCTTCCCAAGCCACTGTCACTCGATGCTCTTCCTGGACCTCCATCTGTGCTCATGTAGGTGCCAGAGCCCTGCTGTTAGGCAGGTTGACTTTCTTCCAACATGGTCTAGAATTGGCTGATTAGAATATACCCACGTATTTATGTTACTATTCAGAATTCCTCAACTATATTCTTGGATGAAGTAGCCTAAGAGCAAATCAAAATGGATGCACTCTGTTTTTTCAGTTTTCCAGAAATATTTTGCATTAAATAATAAATTTAACTTTCAAACAAAGGACATATATTTATATATCTATATATTTATATACCTATATATAATTATATATATATAT
>NW_007783085.1:8252-8479 GCF_000696425.1 Galeopterus variegatus
TTTCAAGAGTTAACCAGCATATTACAGATAATTTAGGCAAATTTAAGTTATTCTCCTTACAAACACAAAAATTTAACATGTTCATTATCTATTTTTTCTGAGAAATTTCACCTCAGTTAGCTTTATTATGGGCAAAACATAACTGGTATAGGTCAGTAACTGTATGCAATATTGGAAAGATCAATCTACAAAACCTTTTCAATGAGCCAAGCTTGGTTCGATCAGAT
>NW_007783086.1:0-878 GCF_000696425.1 Galeopterus variegatus
AATCCTGCCTTTGTGAAGCTTAAATTCTAGTGGGAGGATGCATAACAAATGAGTTATTATATAATATATGAGAGAGAGAGAGAAGCACAATAGAGAAAAGTCAACCAGGGTGAGGTAGTAGCGAGTGCCACGTGGGGGATACTGTTTTATTTGAGTGGTCAGGGTGGGTCTCACTGGTAAGGTGACATTTGAACACAGACCTAAAGGAAGTGAGGAGGCTAGCCATGCTGACATCTGCTGAAAGATCCTTCCACGTAGAGGGGACAGTGTGGGGGACATAGATCGGCTGACAGGGGCACACTGGCTACAGTTCATCTGCCACCCTTTGGGTCCACCAGCACATTCACATGGAGTCCACATTTTCACTGAGCCACTCCTGCCCAGTGGCTGAGCACAGTGGGGCATTAATTCAGGAAGGGGTTGGGTACCCCACTGGTCTGCTGGAAACTTCCTGAGGACTGCGCTGCATCCTGATACTTTCCTGAGTAACCCTCTGACTCACAGGGTTCAGACCGGCCCTGTGGTCAAGGGCTCTTCTCCCCACTTCCCCATCCCTTTCATCCTTTCCCTTTATTTCCCCTCTATACGTTCCTTGCTCATCTAATCCCATCTTAGCATCACTTTTTGGAGGGCCCAACTAACACAAACAGCAAAGGCAATGGACTGAGGCAGGAGTGTGCTTGACGTGGTTGCGGAACAGCAAGATCACTGTGGCAGGAGCAGACTTAGAAAGGGGCAGAGCGGCAGGGCGGAGGACAGGCATAGACAGCGGCCAGACCCTGAGGGCCCAGCAGGCAGCATGAGGACCTAGAGTTCAACTTTTAGTATGACGGGACATCTTTGGAGGGTTTGACCAGTGTGGGTGATGTGATCTAACA
>NW_007783086.1:2243-2898 GCF_000696425.1 Galeopterus variegatus
TATTTCCCCCTCTCACATTTAATCCTCACAATAACCTCATGAAATTAGCCCCAGGTCCTGTCGTACTTTTGGCCTGAGGCCACATAGACAGTTAATGCCAGATGCAGAACCGAATTGAACTGAATCCCGGGTGGGTGTGTCTAACGCTGTGCTCCTCCGTCTGCCACGTGCTTCCTGCTGCCCGCGTGGCCCTCTGCGTCTGTCTTGTGTGCAGCACTGTCTTCCCCACCAGCCTGTATGCTTCTTCAAAACAGGATGGCATCATAATTATCTTCGTATATGTTACTTCAAATACTAAGGTTCCTCGCATGTCATAGTTTCAGTAATTCCTTGTGGCATTTTGTGAATAGTGTGTCCCTGACTCTCCCCCTACCCTCCTTATGGAAATTCCTAAAAATGATCATATTGACTAGGCTAATCATATCCAGTGGCTTCCTTATTGTCTCCTACCTGACTGACACTGTGTGGACCCACTTCAAACTTTTCTTTGATTTTCAGTACTTTGTCCTTGGACTTGACTACCCTGGTGTCTCTGGGCTCCTCCTGCTTCCCCCAGAAATTTCAGGGAGAAGACCCTGTCTGAAATCTAGGACCCTAGGGCCGGCCCGGTGGCGCACTGCTACAGTGCGCCGCTTGGGAGCGTGGCGGCGCTCCC
>NW_007783087.1:0-2898 GCF_000696425.1 Galeopterus variegatus
CTATTTAATCTTTTCAGGTTGAATTTAAGATTTCTTCATGTCTTTTATTGCTTGATAGCTCATTTATTTCTAACACCGAATAATATTCCATTGTCTGGATGTTCCACAGCTTTTTTACATAATCACCTGCTGAAAGACATCTTGGTTGCTTTCAATTTATGGCAGTTATGAGTAAGGCTGCTATAAACATTCGTGTGCATGCTTTTGTATGGATATGAGTTTTCATCTCCTTTGGGTAAATACCATGATGCTTGTTTGCTGGTAAGAATATGCTTAGTTTTGTAGCAAACTTACCAAACAGTCTCCAATGTGGCTCTCCAGTTTATAATGAATGAGAGTTTCTGATGCTCCTTGCCATTATTTGGTGTTGTCGGTGTTCTGTATTTTGGTGATTCTAATATGTGTGTAGTGGTTTCTCATTGCTGATTTAATTTGCATCTCCCTGATGACATATGAGGGTACTTCAAAAAGTTCATGAAAAGATTCATATTATCTTTTAATTAAATTTTTCCATGAACTTTTAAGTACCCTCGTGTGATGTAGAGCATCTTTTCATATGCTTATTTGCCATCTGTATATCTCCTTTGGTGAGATTATTCTACTATTTTTAATATGCATAGGATGTTTCATTCTCATAGCATGTTAGTCCATTTCTGTTGCTTCTAACAAAATACCTGGAACTGGGTAATTTATAATGAAACAATATTTATTGCTCACAATTTCAGAGGCTGGGGAGTCCAAAGTCCAGGAACACAGCTGGGAGGGTCTTCTTTGGTGGTTGCTTTATAGCAACTCAGGGGTCTCACATGGCAGAAAATGACAGAGAAGAGAGAGAGATTCTCTTGTGCTCTCTTTTCAAAGCCCACAGAACCACACTCATGACCACCATTACTTATCCACTCACTAAGCATGGCCTTCAGAATCTAATCACTTCTTCAAGGGTCCACTTTTCAATTATTGTAATAGGATTTCCCACCCTCAACAGTTACAATGGGGATAAAGCTTCAATACATAACACCCAGGGGACATAATTCAATTCATATAACATATTATTCATCCTTTAAAAATTTATCTTCAATGTTGAACTATAGTTTTCCATGCTAAATTTTACAGATTGTGTGAAAAATTAAGACTGGGATATGATAAATTAAATTTTATTATTAACATAAAATAAAGTGTCTATTGTATAGAAATAAGCATTCTATTGTAAATATTCTATTGTATGGAAATAAATATTAAATAAATAATATAATTTAAATCTATTTTAATTAATGATTTATTGATTTTAAGTTATTTAAATATTTAGAATGCTTATTTTAAATTAATTTTTAGCTAATAAAGCTTAAAATTTTAAATAATGTGAAATTCCTGAAGGTCTGGAGATTTACTGTTATATTCCCACTATGAAATGTAAAACTTAGCTGTTAATAGTCATTAGGCATATGTGTTCAGTAAGTTAATAACTAAAACTTTGTCATTGCATTTTTAAAACATTTCTTTCATATTTGATGCAAGGTTTTATATAAAAACTATTGGCTTATTTAATCTTTATTAATTTAGAGAAATATATATTGCTATGTTATTAATGTTCAATTTATCACAAATATACTGCTTAATACTTACTGCTAAACAGTCAATTTACATCTACCCCAGGAAATGTGATTCTGTGGAATGTAGTACATTTCTACAGTTCATATTAAATTTATTTTGCCCTGTTAACTTAAATTTGGATAAGTAGTTAATTAATAAAAAATTAAGTTAGCTGAGAATTTGTTTCTCAATATTGAAACTGTTCTTTAAAATAAAATTAAAAAAAAAATACCTAGTAATGACAAGTAATGTAACCTAATATAACTAACTTTTGAATGTGTATTATATTTTGGTCAAGGTACTATATTCTCTACATACTAAAAAAAAAAAACAAATACCTAGTAATGACAAGTAATGTAACTTAATATAACTAACTTTTGAATGTGTATTATATTTTGGTCAAGGTACTATATTCTCTACATACGTTCTTTTATTTATTCCTTACAACATTATTTATACACACTTTATACAAGAACTCAGAAAAAAGGTATTTTGGTCAATTTAACAATTAGTCCAATTATTGTTACTGCTTAGAATCAAGTCCAGGAATTAGGTCTCCAGCAAGCCTCTATTTCTTGACTTAGAAAACATCTACTTACTGTTTATTAAGTTTCAAGCATTCTTTCAGGTTTTAAGGCTATCATGGAGTGTGAAAACATTACTTTATCACTGCACAATGAAATATATGTTGATCTGAAAAAAATATAACACTCCAAAGTGGCATCCAGTTTATGATGGTGACATACATGTGATCACAATAATGTATACCAGGGGTATTTGATTGTTTCAGAAAATTCATGAAAATCTTTCCCAAGAAAATATGATTTGTTGGGATATAACGCTTGAAAGGGTGTTATCTAGGCAAAGAGAATGGGGAGGGTGGCCATTGCAGATGTAACACCATCTGTCAATGACACTGTAACTACAGGAAGTCTGATGTCTACAAGGAACAGTATATATAGGCCAATGTGGGTGTGATTGAAAAAGACAGGGAATGAGGTGCAATAGGAAACTGCAATGGCAGTTCAAGCAAGAGCAGTGATAAAATACTGATGTTTTAAGGTAGGTAGGTAAAATAGTAAGACCTTCAGTTTTTAAAATCACCTTTTATTTAGAAAGTTCTTTCTTATATGTGAAATAATTTTTATGACAAAGTTATTGGTCTATGGGTCACAGGTACTTTCAAAGAAAAACAAATTGATAGGAAGTAAAAAAAAAAAAAAGTAACATAAGATGAACACTTTTTTAAAAATACTTCTTATTTGGCTGTATTGTAAGTGCCCTTGGTAAAAGACTGTTTTTCATTCA
>NW_007783088.1:0-2898 GCF_000696425.1 Galeopterus variegatus
ATTAGGGCCACCCATTGACATACCGTTGGCAGGAAAGGTCACAGAAGGTGGGTGAGTAAAAAGGAGGTCATGGGTGAGGAACGGCAGTAAATGGCTTCCAGCCATGGGTCTACAGTTTCACCTCTGCCCCACCTTTTTGACATAAGCATAGAAGTTGAAGGCAGATGGTCATAATGGAGATGGTCATAACAGACAAGAATCTCCCTCCATTTCTCTCTCCATTTGTTGCTGTAGATCTCTACACTGTGAACCAAACATACTGTATGTAACTCTATCATTTTTCTCAAGCACACTTGGAAAAGACAAAAATAAAATAGAAGACAATATTCATTGGTAACAACTTAGCAGTAAAAAATTCTTATTTCATTTACAATCCCCCTGTGAAGTAGAACAGGCCACCTGCTGCTCTGCCAGCTTTGCAGGGCAATTACAGGGGCTTCAGATGTATTGTCTAAAATATCTGATTATCTTCTTGACCTCGAGGCTGATGTTTCTGAACTTTCATTTGAACAAGATTATGTCTGTATTTAGGGTCGAGTTCATGAGTCTCTGTTGTGTTCTCACGTAGATGGAAGAACCATCCAGAAACCATACTCTGAATAACCTTTACTTTGTGGTACTGATTTATCTAAGTAAATATAGTTAGTACCAGATGGGACTGTTGCAAAGTAGAATTCTTAAGGAAAGAATGGATTTATTTTGAGTTTCCTTAAATTAGGCGAGAGATTTTTTTTTCTTGGGTGATGAACTCCCACGTTCAATGTTCCCAGCATGACATTTTGTGCTGTTATACTTGGTAAGTAAAGCTCAGCTATTCTGAGCTTTGTGTGCCAGGGGCCTGTGCTCAGAACTCTTTTTTTAGTTTAGCTCATAAAGGCTGCTTGTATGTTTGGGTATTTCATGCAGAAGGGAGTCTTTCAGGCTAGGTCACTTACATTCCATGCTCTCTTGCTAGATATTTACAAAGTTCATGTCATTTTAAACACACACCTTTGCTGCCTTAACATCACAGTCATAATTTAAAGCCCTTATCGGCTTGTTTCCCTTAGCATAATGTCTTCAGGGTTCACCGATTATGCTCAGGGAAATCAGCCAGTTGTAAAACGACAAATACTGTATGACTCACTTACCTGAAGTCCCCAGAGTAGGCAAATTTATAGAGACAGAGAGAAGAATGGAGGGTGCCAGGGGCTGGGGGCAGGAGGAGTGGAGAGAAGTTATTTAATGTTTCACAGTTTCACTCGTAATAACTTCGTATAGCATACATTATACGAAGTTATACGACGGTCCGGTATGGGCGTGACACTGAGGGTTGCGATCCATTGCCGGTCAGTAAAAAAGACAAAAAGGAAAAAAAAAAAAGCTACATCTTCATAGATAATTTAATGGCATGGGGAAATGTTTATGATATAACAGTATGTGCAGAGTAGGCCATAAAACTTTATACACAATGTGAAATGTATTATGTTGAATCATATACAAAATTGCCTTTTTTATAGGTCAAAATGGTCAAATGTCATCAATTTCATATGGTTGAAGTCAACGAAGAAAAAATACTATAAGCAAAAAATACCAGTATGTTTGTTAAGTTGTGGTTTGCTCTGTTGACTTTTAGATTCCTTTTTTTTTCTTTTTAATCTCTCTTTATCTCAATGTTCTACACCAGGCCTTTTGCAATTAGAGATAAAAGTATAATTTAAAAAGAAGAAAACATGGAAGTTCAGGAGGCCACCCTCAGCAGAGTCCATCTAAACACAGTCCCTGGGAGCAATGTGCTAGAACCAGCTGGTACCAGCTCACAAGAGCATATGGGGTGCTTTTCCCAACTCTTCATTCATGGTGTGATTGACATTACATCAAGTGGTTAGCTTGAAATTAATAGAGTGGGAGTATTTACACCATGGAAACTGGCAAATGCTACAAATTGGGGCCTTTTTTCCCAACACACAAGCACACCACTAGTCCAGGGGTTTTATTGGTCCAGGACAGGACCTGTCCAGCCTGAATCCCTGCTGTGGGACTGATGAGCCAAATAACTCTTAATCCTCTAATTCCTCTCCTGGAATTCTAGGTTCTGAGTTGATGCTCACCAAGCGAGCTGCTGATTCTAATGGCTTCCCATGGATTTTTCCCACAGAGATAGGTACATGTGGTGGGCAAGTCCATCAGAGAGTACATGGGCAAGAGGTTACATTTCTCACTGTGATTGAACAACGTAAAATTAATAAATGGAGGGAGGGGAGTTTGCTCCTGAGATAAAGTCAGGCCCCTCGTATGGCTAAGCCAGCTTTCAGAGCCTGGGATACTCCTCTCCCTCAGAGGCTCTTTTGTCAGCCTCTGCTCTTAAAGCCCCACTTACAGCATGCTTCTTCTCCTGGACATTTCCAAATCTGTTATTAATAGTTCATATTAATAATGTTTGCATTTACTGCTTGCTTATTGTGCCAGACACAATGGTAAGTGCTTAACATACATTATATCATTTGTATGTCCTCACAAGATGCTCCTAAGCTACGTTGTAAGGATACTAGGCACCCAACACTTTTCAGCACCACTGTCCCAAGTGAGACACAGGCCGGCCTTGGGTAGCACCCAACACTTTTCAGCACCACTGTCCCAAGTGAGACACAGGCCGGCCTTGGGTAGCACCCAACACTTTTGAACACTGTTCCTTTATTCAGGGACTTCATCTTCTAAGGTAGAACACTGAACTTGATTTCCCAGCCTCTTTTGCAGCTAAGTGCAGGCATATGACCCAATCTCTGCCAATCAGATGCAGCCAAAAGATCCCCTTTGGGAATCTAGGGACCCAAAGCAGCAAGGATAATGTGAAAGCCGCTGTGAAAAGAGTGGCATCAAGACATCCAATCCAGCAGCAGTGATGCAGGTGACAGTGTT
>NW_007783089.1:0-1017 GCF_000696425.1 Galeopterus variegatus
TGATATAATTGCTTGCTCTTTATTGTGACATAGTCACTCAACAACAAGACCTAACTCATTACTTGCCTTACCTAGACTAATCACTTCCCCTGCGGCTTTCTAAATATTACCTATCCTTAAAACCCTAGGTCAATCCCATGTCCAGAGTAAGTAATACATATCAATCTTCCACCTCTCTGAACTCATCTGTCCAAGTTCTATCCTGTTAACATACTTCATCCACCCAGCCTCCTGAAAGTCAAGTCCTTTTAGATCACCCATGTCACCTACCAAGATGGCAGGTACAACTTCAACTGATTAATTGATGCTGATTTTTGGTATAAGCAATATTTAATTTGTTTTTATTAAACCCTAAAATAATTTATTTAAAATGTTAAAACTCCATGAAATATATTTAATTGCTTATAAACTCTAAGGAAAGATAGAAAAAATACAAAACCAAAGAATTATAAAATAAAGTATGTTTTGAATACATTTTTAATGTAGAGCTCTCTTTCTCCAAGATCTGAAGAGGAATAAGCACATTATTTTATAATGTCTGATGAATTCCCTGTGAGAATTTCTCTAAAGTAAAAGAGAACATGTTATGCAAAGAATTATGTTTTGGTTGGAATGAGGCAGTCAAAGAATAAACAACTAGTGAAATGCTACCCTCTCTCAAACCACAATACATTCCAAGTTGTAAGGATTCCACAAAATAGCCCATTTGGTAGGAATACTCAAACATGGCAGTCTTTCCTCTAATATCCCCAAAATATTTCTTAATGCTGTAAAATTCATTTCTAGATTTCCTGTCAAAATTTTTTCTTAAAAATTACCTCTGTGTCTCTTAATTGACATAGTCTTAAACTCTTGCTGAAACTCTTGCTGAGATTTTTTTTTTTCCATGAGTAGTATGGAACAGCATATGACACAACCCATTTCAGAAGTGGTAATATTGGGCTGGCCCGGTGGCACACTCGGTAGAGTGCGGTGCTTGGGAGTGCGGTGGTGCTCCCGCCGAGGGTTCGGATCCCA
>NW_007783089.1:2575-2898 GCF_000696425.1 Galeopterus variegatus
GTAAAAAAAAATCAATAAAGAACCAAAAGCGTACTGCAGAACATCACATCAATGATATTAGAACAATCTTGAAAATGACTCCCATAATGCAAATGCAACGGGGCAGATGACACAGAGAGAGAAGAGTGAATGGACAGTCAGTGCATGAATGTTGTTCCCTGGAAGATTCCCTGCTCATTCCCAGCTCAGGACCTTTGCACCTATCATTTCCTAGCACCACAACACCTTCACCCATTTCGTCCCTATGTATTTTTCAAAGCCAAGTTTAAATCTCATTCCCTCTGCAAAGCCTCCTTCTCTGATGGAGGATGACTTATGTCCAA
>NW_007783090.1:0-2897 GCF_000696425.1 Galeopterus variegatus
AGTGCTTATCCTACAATGATGAAGGAATGCAGTGAGCTCTTAATCTTCAAGGGTAGCTTACGCTCTTGTGGGAATAACTCTCAAAGCAGAGTGGGGGGTAGTTTTTCTTATTAGAACTGATTAACTCACAGGTGGAAAAACCAAGGGCCTTAGTAGACGCAGTTTTAAAAATCACCCCCCTCCCTTTTTATCCAGTTTTATTGAGGTATAATTGACAAATAAAAATTGTATATATTTAAGGTGTACAATGTGATGTTTTTGATATATGTATACATTGTGTAATGAGTCCCATAATCAAGTTAGTTAACATATCCATCACCTCACATAGTTACCATTTGGGGGGGTATGTGTTTATAGAAGCAATTTTTAAAATGCAATATATAAAACCTTCTTTAACAAAATTAAAAAGCAGGGAATGTGCAAGTCTGTGCCTTAGAAAGTATATTCAAATTTCAGTTCTGTATGGACTTAAGGAAAAATGGGTATGTTGTGGTATAGAAAATATAACTGGGAAAGGATAAAATCTTGTTCAAGATTTGACAGCTAAAATTTTTTTCCTTTACCTATAAGTAATGCTCCTTTTTGAAAGAGAAAAATGATTTATTTATTTTTAAAAGGCAAAATATTGCTAGTATTTATGATGAACTATTACATCCTACCAAAGTTTTGGATCGATTGAAATACAGCTTGTTTTCATTTAGCAAGTATTTATTGTATTCCTCCTTTGTGCTTGTACTGTGGGGGACAATAAGAAGATTTATAAAGGGCAATATCTTTCCTTTAGGAATTTACAGGCTATTTGAAGAGATTGCAGTTAAATGACAGTGAAAACTCATATATGGTTAGGGACAAAATACAAAGAGGTAATAAGTATTCTAGGAATTCAGGGACAATCAGCCTGGTCCGGAGGGGCTGGCATGTAGGAGAGACTTGGGCATCTCAGACCCATTTACTGGACCTTTTTTTTCTACTGCTGCCGTCGTTCCATACTCCGGCTCATTTCCCTGGCCTCTCACTCTTTTTTGACTGTCTCCTCTCATCACCCCTTGGACTTCACAAATCTATCCTCCAGGATCGTGACCCTCCACCCTTTCCCTTGGATGTATCTTACACACATGTTCTTGTTCTATCTGACTTTGACCTCTGGGGGTGAATACAGTGACCAGTAGATACCCGGTCCCAGGATCCTCCTCCATAGTAGCCCATTTGGAATCGCTCTGCCCTGTCTTGTTCTTACTGCGTGTCTGCATCTGGACATCCTGTAGATACCTAAATTCGAGATGCCTAAGAACTGATTTTCTTATCTCCATTTTATCTTTCTCCCTTTCATAAACAAACAGTATTTTTTTGTCTTCTGTATCTTTATGAGTTCAAGTCTGGGGTCACCATTTACCCAGTTTCCCATCATAGAACATAAAGACGATCACTGTCTGTCCCTCATCTGGGCATTCAACTATTTACCAGAAATTTCTGTGACCTCTAGCCCCTGCTCAGAGTCTCCTCCCTTGGCTGCCCACCTTCCCTGGCAAGTATTTATTGTATTCCTCCTTTGTGCTTGTACTGTGGGGGACAATAAGAAGATTTATAAAGGGCAATATCTTTCCTTTAGGAATTTACAGGCTATTTGAAGAGATTGCAGTTAAATGACAGTGAAAACTCATATATGGTTAGGGACAAAATACAAAGAGGTAATAAGTATTCTAGGAATTCAGGGACAATCAGCCTGGTCCGGAGGGGCTGGCATGTAGGAGAGACTTGGGCATCTCAGACCCATTTACTGGACCTTTTTTTTCTACTGCTGCCGTCGTTCCATACTCCGGCTCATTTCCCTGGCCTCTCACTCTTTTTTGACTGTCTCCTCTCATCACCCCTTGGACTTCACAAATCTATCCTCCAGGATCGTGACCCTCCACCCTTTCCCTTGGATGTATCTTACACACATGTTCTTGTTCTATCTGACTTTGACCTCTGGGGGTGAATACAGTGACCAGTAGATACCCGGTCCCAGGATCCTCCTCCATAGTAGCCCATTTGGAATCGCTCTGCCCTGTCTTGTTCTTACTGCGTGTCTGCATCTGGACATCCTGTAGATACCTAAATTCGAGATGCCTAAGAACTGATTTTCTTATCTCCATTTTATCTTTCTCCCTTTCATAAACAAACAGTATTTTTTTGTCTTCTGTATCTTTATGAGTTCAAGTCTGGGGTCACCATTTACCCAGTTTCCCATCATAGAACATAAGGACGATCATTGTCTGTCCCTCATCTGGGCATTCAACTATTTACCAGAAATTTCTGTGACCTCTAGTCCCTGCTCAGAGTCTCCTCCCTTGGCTGCCCACCTTCCCTGGGTACTCAAGGTGGCAGTGACACCTCAGTCTTCAGCAGTATCCCTGCTATGTCTCTCCACGCCTCTTTTGAATTTGCCTTTCTGAATATTTCTGTTGCCTCTTGGCTGCCTACAGTCTGAAGGTTAAATTTGTATGTATGGTTAAATAAAAGACCCTTCCCAATCTTGTCCCAACCCTACCTCTCTAACCTGCTCTTAACCAGTTCTCTTCCCTGTAACCACTCCACCCCTCCCCCACTCAACCAAGTTTCAGCTCGTACCACTTGTCAATATTGCAGAGATGAAGCATAACAATTCTGTATCTGTATCTTACTACATATCGTCCCCTAGACCTGAAGCATCCCCAGCCTCTCCGGTTTCATGTTTGTCCTATAAACAGAGAACTCGGTACCCAGCTCAGAAACTTGCTCCTCTGTGAATCATTGCCAACTTTTGCACTTTGTTATAATGGCCAGCAAATGGGTCTGTCCCTCTACTGGTCTGCGGACTCGGACCTGCAGGTCATGCTTTACACATCCGGTTATCTGCTGTGTACTGGGCACCCACC
>NW_007783091.1:0-702 GCF_000696425.1 Galeopterus variegatus
CAAAGATGCAGAAGAAACTTAAGGTATGTTTAATAAGGAAAGTTAAATCAAGGAAAAAAAAATAATAAGAAACCACAGAAAGCAGGTACATTAGGCTTTTTTGCTGTTGTTTTAAAGACTATGCAGTACTTCAAGACATAGTGAGTTCCTAAAAATCAGAACTAAGCCTGGGAGGAAAAATGGAAAGGGAGCATGTTGGAGGATAAAACATTAAAATAAATAGGGTCTTAAAGAAACACTTGGTTGGTATCAGGGGATTGATTGTTTCTTCCTAGCAGAGGGAGCATGACATAGCAGCCCTTCAGGAGTGAATACATCTGTAGTCCAAGTTGGAAATTGCAAGAGTAGAACCTGAATTATAGCTTTGATGAATTCAAAAGAAATAATCATTACCATGAATAGCCTCATTGAGGTCGTCATCATCACCATTATCATGGTCAAAGTCATCAAAATGTATCAAAGTGTTTATTTTATCCCAGTAACTATGCTGAAAGCTTTATGTGCATTATCTGAAAAATTTCTGATCCTATGGGGAGGTGTTTTTATTAGCTATATGTATAGATGAAAAAACTGAGGCTTAAAAGATTTAATTAACTTGCTAAGGTGTCCGAGGTAGGAAGTGGCAGAGGTTGGACTCAAAACTGAGTCTTTCTATTCCTCGAACCTATCCTCTTAATCATCACTAATGGGAAAAAAAAAAAA
>NW_007783091.1:2425-2897 GCF_000696425.1 Galeopterus variegatus
AAAAAAAAAAAATGGCTCTTATACATGTGTGCCTTTGCATAGACTGTTTCTTCTGTTTGGAATACTCTTGAAAACTTTTAGTTCCTCCCCACTGCTGTCTGTCCTCCAGGGGTTAAGTTTAAGCACCATGTGAGAAAGTCTTCCTGACTGTCTCAGCTTATATGCTACTCTCTCCTTCGTGTTCTCATCATATGTGTATGTAACTTATTAAATGTCATATACACTCCCTGTGCTATTTTATTTATTAGCCTACACATGTCTCTCTGTCTCCTAATTTGTGAGTTCCCTGAGAGAGTACGTGGTAGTAGGTTGCTCATATATTTACATGGCATGCAGGACAGTGCGCAGAACCAAACAACAAGACTCATATTACTTCTAGAAATGTGAGACTTTGGAAAGGAAAGCTTTCCAGCAACGGGATCGCAACCCTCAGTGTCATGCCCGTACCGGACCAGGACCGGCAACGGGATTG
>NW_007783092.1:0-2418 GCF_000696425.1 Galeopterus variegatus
TTTTCTCTATTTCTGTGAAGAATTTCATTGGTATTTTGATGGGGATTGCATTGAATCTGTACACAGCTTTGGCTAGTATTGACATTTTCACCATGTTGATCTTTCAACCCAAGAACATAGAATGCCCTTCAAACTTTTTGTGTCCTCTTTAATTTCTTTCAGTAGAGATTTATAATTCTGGCTGCAGAGATCTTTCACCTTCTTGGTTAAGTTGATTCCTAGGTATTTTGTTTTGGGGGTGACTATTGTAAATGGGTTTACTTTCTTGATTTATTGTAAATGGGCTTACATTCTTGATTTCTTTTTTCTGTTAGTTTGTTAATAGAGAATAAAAACGCTACTGATTTTTGGGTGTTGATTTTGTATCCTGTAACATTACTGAAACTGTTAGTCAGCTCTAAGAGTTTTTTGGTAGAGTCTTTAGGTTTTTCTATATATAGGTTCATGTCATCTGCAAATGGGAGCAATTTGACTTCATCTTTTCCAATCTGGATGTGCTTTATTTCTTTCTCTTGCCTGATTGCTCTTGCTAGCACTTCTAACACTATGGTAAATAGGAGTGGTGATAGGGAGCATCCTTGTCTTCTTCCTCTTGTTAAGGACATTTTGGATAATGTTGGTGTGGGGTTTGTCATATCCAGCTTTTATTATGTTGAGATACTTTCCTTCTATGCTTCATTTGTTGAGACCCTTTATTATGAAGGGATGTTGAATTTTGTCAAATCCTTTGTCTGAGTCTATTGAGAAAATCATATGGTTTTTGTCCTTGTGTTTGTTGATGTGGTGTATCACATTTATTGACTCTCATATGTTGAACCATCCTTATCTCCCTGGGATGTATTCTGCTTGATCATAGTATATAATTTTTTTGATGTGTTGCTGTATTCAGGTTGCTAGTATTTTATTGAGGATTTTTTGCATCTATGTTCATCAAAGATATTAGCCTGATTGTTGTATCTTTTTTGTTGTATCTTTGCCTGGTTTTGGTATCAAGGTGATGCTGGCCTCATAGAATGAGTTTGGGAGAGTGGTGTCTGTCTCAATTTTTTGGAATAGTTTGGAGAGAATTGGTATTAATTCCTCTTTAAAGGTCTGGTTGAATTCAGCAGTAAAGCCATTTGGTCCTGGGCTTTTCTTTGCTGGGAGACTGCTGATTACTGCTTCAATTTCATTCCTTGTTATTGGTCTGCTCAGGTTTTCTGTGTCTTCTTGGTTTGGTCTTGGTAATTTGTATGTGTCCAGAAATTTATCCATTTCTTCCAGGTTGTCATTTATAATAGTCTCTAATGATTCTTTGTATTTCTGTGATAACGGTTGTAATGTTTCCTTTTTTGTTTCTGATATTTATTATTTGGGTCTTCTCTCTCTCTCTCTTTTTTTTCTGTTGTTAACCTAGCTAATGGTTTGTCTATTTGTTTATCTTCTCAAAAAAACAAATTTTTGTTTCATTGATCTTTTGTATCATTTTTTGTGTCTCTATTTCATTTAGTTCTGCTCTGATCTTAATTATTTATTTCTATCTACTACTTTCAGGATTGGATTGTTCTTCTTTTTCTAGTTTTTCAAGGTGTGGTATTAGGTCATTTATTCAAACTCTATTTTTTAGATGTAAGCATTTACTGCAATAAAAATCCCCCTTTGTACTGCTTTTGCATTATCCCACAGGCTTTGGTATGATGTGTCTTTATTTTCATTAGTTTCAAGAAATTTTTTGATTTCCTGTTTAATTCCTTCTTGGACCCATGGGACATTCAGAAGCCTGTTGTTTAATTTCCATGTATTTGTATAGTTTACAGACTTTCACTTGTTATGATTTCCAATTTTAATCCATTGCAGTCTAAAAAGGTACTTGAAGTGATTTCAGTTTTGTAAAATTTGCTGAGACTTGATTTGTCATTTAACATGTGGTCTATCCTAGAAAATGTTCCATGTGCTGGTAAGAAGAATGTATATTCTCTAGTTGTTGGATGAAATGCTCTATAGATTCCTGCCAAGTCCAATTGGTCTAACATGTAGTTTAAATCCTCTGTTTCTCTGTTGATTCATTGGCTATGTGATCTGTCCAATGTTGAGAGAGGTTTGTTCAGGTCAACTATTATAGTACTGGGGCCCTTTCTTTAGGTCTTATAGAGTTTGCTTTATATATCTGGGTGCTCTGGTGTTGAGTGCATATATATTTATGGCTGTTATGTCTTCTTGCTAAATAGTTCCCTTTATCATTATATAATGGCCTTCTTTGTCTCTTTTTATGGTTTTTGGTTTAAAGTATATTTTATCCGAATGTTTTCTATTTCTTTTTGGTTGTGTTGGTAGTTGGTATGTGTCCAAAAATTTATCCATTTCCTTCAGGTTTGCAAATTTTTTTGTGTATAGTTATTTGTTGTGGTCTCTAATGATTCTTTGTATTTCTGTGGTATC
>NW_007783092.1:2635-2897 GCF_000696425.1 Galeopterus variegatus
ATTCACCTTTTATATTGTGTTTTGGGTCTCTATTTCATTTAGTTCTGCTCTGATCTAAATTTTTTCCTTCTGCTTACTAACTTTGAGATAGGACTGTTTTTGTTTTTCTAGTTCTTTGAGGGGTAGCACTAGGTTGTTTATTTGAAATCTCTGTTGTTTTGATGTAAGCATTTACTGCAATAAACTTCCCTGTTAGTACTATTTTTGCAGTTTCCTACAGGTTTTTGTATGATGTGTCTTTATTTTCATAGTTTCAAAAATT
>NW_007783093.1:0-591 GCF_000696425.1 Galeopterus variegatus
CCAGATTTCCAGGATGTTATTGAGAGCGTGTAGGGATTGGTACAAGTTTGGATGCTTCAGAGTCCATCGACACCAGTTCTTCTCTTTGGGGACAAAAACCAAGGTACCTACAGTCTGTGTCAGAGTGTAAATGAATTGAGAGCAGAAACCAATTTGTGGCCACCAAGAGCTCCAGAGGTGAGCCTTAGATTGAGAGCAAGGGGAAAAAATGTGTTAGACTAATGAAATCAGTATGTGATTTTAAATGCTTTTTTCAATTCATATAGAATGAGGTAACACTGAACTCTCAGAGGCTGTTATGTAATCACGTTGGATACTTCATATAGAATGAGGTAACACTGAACTCTCAGAGGCTGTTATGTAATCACGTTGGATACCTCTACTGAATGTTGAAGTGGTGTTCTATTATAGTGTAATCTACACCTCCAGGGTGCCCCAATTTTAATCACAAACTTAGTAAAGATCTGGTTTCTGTAAAAGTAACTTTATTGCTTTTGTCAAAAAACAGAATATGAGAGTATTAAAGATATAATTTTTTAGCTTTTTCTAATTTTTTGCTATGTTCTTCTATCTTATCGTCCCCTTCAATAT
>NW_007783093.1:2593-2897 GCF_000696425.1 Galeopterus variegatus
ACTTATGTTTGCACAATAGCCTGCACGTGGATTTTTAAGCAGCTTTATTCATAATTGCCAATGTTTGGGAGGAACTAAGATGCCCTTTAGTAGATGAATAAATAGACTGTGGTACATCCATAAAACAGAATATTGTTCATTACCAAGAAGAAATGAGCTAAAAAGTCATGAAAAGACATGGGGGAACCTTAAATGTCTATTATTAAGTGAAAGAAGTCAATCTGAAAAGGGTACATACTAAACGATTCCAACTATATGCCATTCTGCATTCTGATAAAGGCAAAACTATGAAGAAAATAGAATG
>NW_007783094.1:0-561 GCF_000696425.1 Galeopterus variegatus
GTCAACAGGAAAGTGGCCATAGGGCAGAGCATATTCAAAAGTAGCCACATTTCCTCCTTCTCCCAAGGGCTTTTGTTTCCTGTACCTTCTCAGAATCCTGCTACAACTACACCTATTGTAGAGCTAGGGCTGGGTCTGGAGCTCACAAACCACGTCGCAAACCCTTCACGTGCAGGTCTACAAGCTAGGTAACCGGCAAAAAGTTCCTTGGAGCCTTGCTTGAAGAAAGATTAGTTTTTATTCAGCACACACACGTCTAATACTAAGCAGTCCAAAGAGAAATTCAGAAACTCATCTGCTACTGGCAAAGTCCAGAGAAAAACTGAACTGCTGCCGGCAAAGTAAACATGCTCTATTTTTAGACTCGAGCTCTCAGCCCTCCAGCCACTGCTTCACAAACTCAAGAACACACGCTAGCAACAAAACTAAAAAGATACATGGGTGCACATGTGCACTAACTCCACCCACACACATCTTGTTTACAAAGAATGTGCTGCCCCACCCCCAACCATACCCGAGGCAAAGGGGCCTGACTAAACTATTCTATTTTCCCCAAAATGG
>NW_007783094.1:2155-2897 GCF_000696425.1 Galeopterus variegatus
CATTGAATGCTATGTCATCGTGTGATAAAACTCTATGTCTGTCACATAATGTAAGAAGGTTCATATATTTTAGGGGTAGAGTATATGCAGGTAAAATAAAAGGTGATACTTTAATTTTTTAAAGCAATTACTAAATCACAGAAATGGCAAAATACTAAATGAGGGATTACATGACACGCACATCCTTCCTTGGGGTTAAAAAAAAATAAGACCAAGTTAGAAATTTTCATTCAGTGAGTGATTAAATACATAAAGGGAATACAGGCTAGCACGGGGAGTGGAAAGTTACCACATTGTTAGAGCAATGCAGTGACAGCTGCTGGCTCTAAAATTAGGAACAGAGACAAGAAATTTTCAGAGCACCACGAAACAAATCTCCAAGGCTCAATTCACCAGCACCTTTCAGAAAGAGTTTAACCCCTAAAAGAATACAAGGCAAGGTACTGCCAGGTTGATCATTTGGTGGCTGTCCACTTCCCCAAACCTCTCTGCTCACTGAGTGCAGGGCCATTTCTCTACATAGAGCTGCCCTTGAATGACAGCTCAAATGAAATAAGGGCACAGAGCACACATCTTTTTAAAGACTTTTGTGTTTTCTATGCTTTACTGAGACTTTTATGATTTTACAGACAATCTGAAAGTCCAGCCCATATGAAGGTTGATATGTTTGTCCCTTCCAAAGCTCGTGTGGAAGATTGATCCCCAATTTGGCAGTGTTGAAAGGTGGGGCCCTTCCCAGGGG
>NW_007783095.1:0-2897 GCF_000696425.1 Galeopterus variegatus
TTCCACAAATCCTACTTTCCCCTTGCCCTTCCAGTTATTCCGTGTATTTTGTGCCTTTGCTTTTTCCTCTGTCTGTATTGCCCTTCACCTCACTTGCTTTGTAAGATTAACTCCTTGTTCTTCAGTCCCGCACCTGGCTGTTTACCTTCCTCTCTACTGTAAGAAATCCTTGTAGATAGTACCATTTACCAAGGACAGTGACTGCATAACATTCTTTCGCTCCACTAGAACGGCATCTTGGTTTTGCTCTTGGCCCCTATGAGAAAACATTTTCCTTCTCCTTTTTCTATTTCACTCATTTTGTAAAAAGTCCAATCACCATTATATATCAGGCTTAATGATAGACTTAGATAAAACTTAGATGTTGTCCTTGCCTTCATGGGACTAAAATATAGAAGGGGCACAGAGTCAGAAACAATCACAATACAGTGTGATAGATGTGATAGAGATAAGTGCAGTGATCTAAGGGAGCAAGGAGTTGGGAGTAATCAGCCATGTGGGGAACAGGGAGAGCTTCACTGAGGTCACAACTGAGGTTAATGCTGGAGAAAAATGGGATTTCCAGGCAGAGAGGATGAGGAAGGCCTTTGCAGTAGAGGGAACAGTATGTATGTATGGGAACAGCATGGTGGAGAGAAGTCAATTCCTATTCAGGGAATTCTGAGATGTAAGTGTTCTTGGAAGATCCTTTCTTGCATATGAGTTTGATCATCAGTATAGGTAGGCACACATGTTCCTTTCTGTGTTACCTTTTGATTCTGCTTTCTACTTAAACTCCTTCACTCCACTATTATATTCTTTCCCTAAAGAATTCACAAATTCAAGTTTGTGATATAAAGACAAAATACTAAACTATTAACATCATCAGAGAATGAGATGTGATAATATAATTAAGTAAGCTATCATTAAGCTTTTGCATACAGCTTACCTTGGTAGTAATGATTCTGAAGAAAGACAAATGCACTTTCAAAGAATAAACTAGGACAGAAAACCACATAAGGGAGTGGTTCTTTGTTTTCCAGAAACTTTATCACTTAATATTCCTTTCATTGCAGACATTTTAGCAGGTCAGGCATTTCTGAGAAGGCAGCTGGTACTTCATTATTTCTTCTCAGTAGTTAAATGACATTCTGGAAGATCACACATCAGAAATGTCAGTGTGCTTAATGAAAGGACAAGCCACAAATGGATTGTCTAAAAGCTAAGTAAGTCTGGCTTTACCTCACAAAATAGCAATAAAAGTTCATCTCCATTGATATTTTTACTTGTTACTAAAAATAGCATATAATACATTTTTCCATAAATCTAGAGGTAAAAATTATGCAGGTGGTTAAAGATGGTCTTTTTGTTGGCTTTTTAATGGCTTTTCCATTCCCACCAAAGCCTCCACCCCCCACCATGTTTAGCCCATTGGATTGGATTATATCCTATTTTCAAAATAAATTCCCATTTTGTGAAAACATCCATGTAAGGTTCTAATTCTCTTGGTGTTTTCTGTGGTTCTTTGCTTTTCTGGCTTCATTTCCTGGTATACCAATTATAATAACTAGTTTATGAATAAGAGATGAGCCACTGAATAATGTCTTAGGTGGGTTTGGGCTCATAGATAGCTACTCAAGAATAGAATCAGCCTGTATATAAGTTGTTTTTGTTGTTGTTGCCATTTTAAATTATCAGCTGCCAGAGCATTTTGCTCCCATCATGAAGTGTGCACCGCGTATAACTTACTGTGTAGTAGATGTGCCCGTAACCAACTTCCACTTAACCTACTTAATAGATTAACTGGTGCTCTCCATTTTCCCTGTAAGACATACTAACATACTCACAGCGCTCCTAACACCTGCGGCTAGAAGGATACTCTCTTGTATGCTTGTGCACTTCTCCCACTAGTTCTCCCATTAGTAGAATTGTTTGCATATGAGGAGCAGGCTGTGGGTATTCCCAAACCTGTTTAGGTCACTTGCACTTGTTATTGTAATTTTGCAATTTAATGAAATAGTACATAGCTAATGAAAATGAGTTACTTTTCCATGAAAAGTAAACCAAATGCAATGGAAAGATTCAGTAAAAATAAATTGCTTAATGAAAATTGCTGTCAGTTTTTTTTCCCCCTCTGGCAAGATGGCCTAGAGGTGGCCAGCCCTTGCCCCTAATGCAGAAAAAGTCCAAAGCAACAAGTAGATAGTCACCAGTAGAGTGTCTAGGAGAAAATGATGGAATCCAGCAGAACAGTGAGGAAAAACCCCCAAGATTTGGAAACTCAAGATAGCAACATAGAAAGACAGGGGATGCACCCCACCAAGACTGGCATGGAGTACAAGTAGATAGTCACCAATAGAGTGTCTAGGAGAAAATGATGGAATCCAGCAGAACAGTGAGGAAAAACCCCCAAGATCTGGAAACTCAAGATAGCAACATAGAAAGACAGGGGATGCACCCCACCAAGACTGGCATGGAGACTGGAAAGACCCTAAACTGCTGGGACAAGGTAAGTGGAGGTTCTGTGGTTGGCATTCCCACCACAGACACCTACAGTTCAGGCTGAAAAGTAATTGCACAGCCCTTGTGGAGGATGAGCCCAGCATGGGGAGCTGTTTAGAGCTCACCTGACTGTATTTTTACAGAGGCAACTACATGCGGAGTCCCCACCACTGTGGTCTTGGGCTGTGGCTGGATGTCACCATTTTGGGATAGGAGCCAGGGGAGCTCAGAGTCCTGCTGCCCAGTGGGTCCATCCACCCCAGTGGAGAACATGAGTGGAGTGTGTTGGATGCCTGGATCCATGGCTTTCTTGCCTGTCTGTCCCAGGAATAAAAAAAAGAAACATAATTTTTAAAAATGAAGAAAACCTATGAGATATTTATGATAGCCTTGAGTGTACAAACATTGGTATTATA
>NW_007783096.1:0-590 GCF_000696425.1 Galeopterus variegatus
TGAGCTGTGAGTGGAAGGGGCGAGCTCCGGCAGTTCAGCCGGAATGTGTCATTCTGCTGGGGGGTTGGATTTAATCCTGAAAGCGATGGGGAGCCTCTGGCAGATTTTAGGCAGCAGAGAGGCACAGATTCCCTCACAAACAGCATCCTGCCGTCCCTGGGCACCCGGGTCTTATTTTCACGGTGTGTTAAGTTGATGATGATGGGTAGCGGGCGGTGGGCCATCTGGGTACGGATGTGAACGCAGACATAAGCGAGCGTTCACAGAAACGCGCAAACGTTCCCAGGTGAGCCGCAGCCGGCTCCCTCAGCAGATGCCGTGTCTGTCTGACGCCAGGCACTTCAGAGAATAGGCTTTATCAAAGCAAAACATTTGGTTATAAATATTTATAAATATGCGTTGGATTGAATTGCGCTTTGGTTCATTCACCATTTATATCTATAAATATTTGAGGGGCTGCTTGGCATCGTGGGAGGCGCAGACTTTGCAGGCGTGGACAGAAGGGGTGTGTTGGTTTCTGGCTCAGTGGTGGGACCAGCTTGGTGACCCTGGCCTTGTCCCTTGTCTCAGAAGTGCAGTTTCCCTGGTGG
>NW_007783096.1:2348-2897 GCF_000696425.1 Galeopterus variegatus
TTTATTGCGTGAGCCAGGCGTTGGGCCCAGTGCTCCCTGTGGACTATCTCATTCACTCCTCAGCACTGTTATTCTCCCCATTTTACAGATGAGAAAACCAAGGCACAGAGCAGTTGAGTGATTTGGTTAAAGTGATAAAGGGAGTGGCACAGTTGGGACCTAAACCCAGGCAGCCCAGGAGAGCTCACCCTCTCACCCACACCTCCCCTGCTTCTTATCTTCCAGAAGGGGCTTCACACAGGTCCCCACTGGGTGCCGATGTAGGCCCAGGGGAGGGCACGTCCAATACTGTTTGTGGAGGGGCAGGAGGTGTCAGAGAGAGGAAGAGGAGACGGGTGGGAGTCACAGAGGACTTCCCAAAGGAGGGACCTTGTGGGCGGGTGGGGACAAGGGCGTGGGCAAACGCCCCAAGGCAAGGTGGGAGAGAGCCGGGCACAGGTGCACCTCACTGAGGGCTCTGTCTTCCCCCAGACCAAGCCTCATCCCTTCAATCTCTCATCACACAGTGCCTCTGGTCCTGCCCCCGTGTTAGCAACCCTTAGCATGTCT
>NW_007783097.1:0-2897 GCF_000696425.1 Galeopterus variegatus
ATATATATATATATATATATATATTTTTTTTTTTTTTAGGAGAATGCATATATATATATATGCATTTTTTAGGATATATATATATATCTTTAGTTAAATCCACTCTCTACCTGCTATGTGCCTTCATCAGGGCAGCTGATCATATCTGGTGAAACTAATAAAACCAAAAAATGCTGACTGTTGCTGTGTAAAAAAATTGATGGGATAACTCAAGTGTGCTCTCAGATTGCCCAACAAGACTGATATATATTTCTTCTCAAAATACCGGCCGGTTTTTGAAAGACTGTTTTATATTTTACACTATTATACCTCTTCAGACTTCCATCATCCACTGCTCTTTCTCAGCTACTGGTCTTGTTTCTTTTTCACTGAGGAAAGGAAAGCAATCAGAAAATAACTTCTTTATGTCCTTCAGCTAAATTTTTCCTTACTCAAACTCATGCTGATATGGTCCTCTTTCTTCCCATTAAAATGAATGCACTGTTTCTATCACTGCAGATAGATTTCTCTGCTCATATCTTTATGCCAATATTATCTAACAAATCAGTCAATATTTATTACCTCCATGTAGTGTATTGAATTATGTCTCCCCCAAACTCACTGAAGCCTGAATTGTGTATCCCCAAGTTTCATATATTAGAAGCTTAATCCCATTGTGGCTATTGAGGGTGGGAATCTTCTTATGGTAATTGAAAGGTAATGCCTTAAAGAGATGATTAGATTGTAGGACCCCATGCTATAGTGAATGGATTTGTAGGGGTCAGGGGCGTGGTTTGGAGGGCTTTAAAAGGAGAGTGAATGAGGAAGTTGGTTTTTCTGCTCTTTGCTCTCTCTGCTTCCACTGTTTTGCAATGTGAGACCCTTGGGTCACTGTCGCCACCATCAAGACCCTCACCAGATGTGTTCCCTGGACTTTGGTCTTCCTAGCCTCTGAAACTGTAAGCAATAAATTTCATTTTCTTTATAAATCATCCAGTTTTCTGCATTTTGTTATAAGCAACAGAAACAGACTAATGCACTCCATACGTGCACCTCCAATTCCCTCTTGGACTTTGGTTTTTACCACTATCCTGAGCACACTCTGATCAGAGTCACTAATAACCTCAACATGAGTGGTGTCTAATCTCATGGTAAATTCTCAGTACTCACCTCACTTCAGTGCCAGTAGAGGACCCAGGTGATCACACTCTTTCTCTGAACAGTTCCTTCACTAGGCTGGCATGCTCTACATTCTTCTTGTTTCCTTCCCCCTCACTGGCTTGTCCTCTGATGCTCTCACCTCTCAATTTGCTTTCACTTCTTAGGTAATATGCACTAACTACACAAGTTAAAGGACAGCTGATGGCTCCCAGATTTGTATCTCCAAACATAATATCTTTCGTGAACTTCAGATTCATATTAGCAATGATACCTATCTTTTTCCTGGATGTTTAATTGATGTCTCAAGCTTGTCACAGCCCTTACCAAACTGTTGATTTCTATCCCAAATCTGTTTTTTCCTTAGTGTTCCTCAACTCACTAAATGACAACAATATTTACCCAAATTCTCAGGTAACCAGACTTAAAGTCATCTTTCTTTTACAATGTATATTACTTGTTATTGTTGCGTAACTAATTATCCAAAGAGTAATGGATTAAAACAACAGATATTTCTTTATTGTCTCCCACTTCCTGTGGGTGAGATGTTGGGGTAAAACTTTGTGGACTTCTGGCTCAAGATCTCTCATGAGGTTGCAGACCAGCTGTCACCTATGGCTGCAGTATCTCCAGACTCGGCGAGGACTGAGAGATTTACTTCCAGGCTCACTCGGACAGCTTTTGGCAGGCTTCCACTCCTCAGAGGCTGTTACACTGGGGGTCTCAGATCTCTGCCTTATCCTTTGGGCCTCTCCATGGGACCTCTTGCGACATGGCAAC
Source organism: Galeopterus variegatus (assembly GCF_000696425.1). NCBI lineage: Eukaryota > Metazoa > Chordata > Mammalia > Dermoptera > Cynocephalidae > Galeopterus > Galeopterus variegatus. The sequence goes on from NW_007783097.1 coordinate 1,918, forward strand.
CTGCTTTCCTTGGTATGAGTGACCTGAGAGATGGAGAGGGACAGCAAGCCTTTCATGAGACAACCATAAAAGAACAAGAGTGCATTCCCAAGACGGAAGCCACAATGTTTGGTTATCTAATCTCAAAGTGATGTCCCATCACTCTTGTCACATTTTATTCACACTAAAGTGGAGGAGATTACTCCAGGACATGGAGACCAGGGAGTGGGGATCACTGGGACCCATCTGTGACACCACCTACTGCAAGTGGTATGCTGAGCTGGTTGTCACTAGCTCATGAGAGTGGATTGTGCACATCTCTCCCTGACTCTGTGTTCAGTGGCATTTCATTGACGGCTTGACATCAGTCATGTGAAGAGTATGTACACTAGTGAATCTGGCAAATTCTACAAATCAGAACGTTTTCATGTTCAGAGAGTTGGTTGTTAAACATTTACCAGCACACTAGTGCTTAAAAACCACGTCTAACATACCATGGTATCTTGTTATTACCACCTCCAAACACACTTTGAGCTGTCCACTTCCTATCATCTAGCATTTGTACAAGATACTATCATCTCTCACCTAGCCTAAATACCACAGCTTCCTAACTAATCTTGTTTCACTTTGCTTCCTATTCCTGGGGATTTCTCCCTGGCTACAGACAGAAAGATCTGTGAGTCAGATCACGTCACTTCACTGTTCAACACACATCGGTAGTTACCCATCACACTTACAATAGAATTAAAGGCTGCCCTGCAAGGCCATATGTGATTGCCCTTGCCTACATCTTTGACTTTTTCTCCTTCCACACACTATTTCCAGATACACTGGTCTCTCTACTGTTCCTTTAACAGACTCAGCAGGTTACCACTTTAGGACTTTGAACTTGTTTCAAGTGATTTAATCCTAATATCTCTCATGTCTGTAAGGATCCCTCATGTCTCTGTTCATATATCGCATCATCATTGAGGTTTTCCTGACCATTGCATCTAAAATTG
>NW_007783098.1:0-1704 GCF_000696425.1 Galeopterus variegatus
CAAAAAGGAAAAAAATAAAAAATAAAAAAAATAAATGTGTGATCTCTGCCACGTCAGTTGCTGAGTGGAAACCAGCCTTTTAAAGTTCCTGGAAAATTCCAGATAGAAACAAGGAAGGAAGAAAATCTCACAGTCTTCTTTCTTATCCTTTATCTCTCAAGACCAACTCTTGAAGCCCTCCCTGAACGCTTATGCCCCCATCTTTGTGATCTCCTGATACGCCTCGCTCTTGGCACTATACCCTCACTCCTGTGTACATTTTATTCTGTTCACACGTTCCTCCTCTGTGCAACTGCAGTTTCTTGGAGGGCAGAATCTATGCCTTTCATTCTTGTGTCCCCTGCAGTTTAATGGAAACACATTAAATATCAGTTGCAGAACCAGATGCTATACAAGGGGCTCACATCCTACATGCCAAGTCAGGTCGAGCTTAAACATTATTGTTTTTGAAGAGTTTTTTCACCTCTCCTAACTATCCTTTCTCCCCTGATTTTTTTTAGACATTAGCCCTTGACACCCAAACTTGAGTTTTTAACACTGAAGGGTCATTGAACATTTTGTTCAACAAGATTTTTAATGAATTATATTTTGATATGTGAGTAGTTTTTGTTATGAATTAACTTAATCCTCAGCTCTTTCACTGGGAGGAAAGATTTATGTTGATATTTCCTCCCCACTTAGCAAAGCAGAACAAAACCTCAGCAGGCCTGTGTCTTGTGTTGCCAGGGCAGTTCTTACCAGACTGCCACAGGTTAGATAAAATGCTGTTTGCTCTGTTTCTTTCTTACTCATGCACTTGAAGTAGCATTCCAGCAAAGATTCTGGGCCAGCAAAGCTGGAATAATACTGTAAAAGAAGTTTTGGTTGAAGATGAGGCAAAGTTAGTTAAAGGAAAGACTAGTTTCTTTGCTGTGTAATGGCTTGGAGAAGTTTCTAAGTTTGTCCTAGGAGGATTGGTGGTTAAAATGTGTTCCATGTCAACCTGAACTGTCTAAATAGTAAACTTGGGAAGAAGTATGGCAATGTTATTTTTCCACCTTCTCCTGGAAAATCAGCTGAACTTGTAAAGTATATGAAAAATCCACTCTCCTAGATTTGAAGAGCTGGATTCTTATTTTTGGAGGTCACAAACAGAGAGCCACACTGTTTCTGCCTTTTTCTTTTAAGGGAGATAACTCCCCCTTAAGAGAGCCAACTATTCAGAAAACTTAATCACAGGTTCTTCTTCTATTCAGACTTAATCTGGTCATTCAGAGGCTCTTGCCCTCCCCTTCAGATGCTGCTGCCGGTGCCTGACCCGGGGCCACAGAGGTCTTCCTCTTTGGCCTTCACACGGTTCAAAGGGTGGGAGTGAGTCTGATTCTTTGGGTAGGGGGTTGGGTTGGATCTTTTAAAATTAATCTTTGATTGTGAACTGTAAAGGAGACTAACCAACAGGGATTGACTCTTCCATAACTTACCATTGCAGCCAGAAGCTTCTGATGGTTTCAGTCAAAAAAATTTTATAAAAATGGCCAAAATAGAACAAATTTATTTCACTAAGGTTGTTCATTTTATGGACAGTTGTTCCTTTTCAGGCACTTGAATCACTCTCATGAATTCCTTTTTCTTCCCACCTTTTTCTGTCTTCAGTTTGACATGTTTAGTGACAAGTAGAAGTCTTCCTTCATGTAGATGAGCACCTACATTTCTCCTCACATTTCT
>NW_007783098.1:2318-2897 GCF_000696425.1 Galeopterus variegatus
TAGTGACAAGTAGAAGTCTTCCTTCATGTAGATGAGCACCTACATTTCTCCTCACATTTCTGTTTTCCTCTGCCATTAGAACAACAAAAGTAGAGTAGGGTTCTTGGAAATCCTATCACTGCAAAAAATGTTAGCTTAAGATGGCAGTGGTGGTGGTTATGACTAAGGAAGAAAGTCAGGAGTCCCTTGTATGTTGCCTGGGTATACCTGCTTATTTATTAGCTGTATGGCACTAAGCTATCTGGAGTAGTGCAAATTTATATCTGGTGATTTGACTTCAGAGGAATTTTTTGGTCTTTATTGTTTTTCATTTTAGAAATTTAATTTCAGATTCACTCTTAATTGTCAATACTAAAATATTATATAGGCAGTTCTAAACTTGCTAAACTGTTAAAATGACATTATTTTATTACTTTTATTTTGTAATTTCATGTTTACTCTTTTCTACTTGGCTAAGGACAAATACAGATAAAGTCTTGGCCTATTGAAAGAGCCATGTCAATTTTTTATTTGTTTTTTTTTTTTGTGTGTGTGTCTTTTATCTTTTTCCGTGTCCGGCAACGGATCGCAACCCTCAGT
>NW_007783099.1:0-654 GCF_000696425.1 Galeopterus variegatus
AGGAACAGAGAAACCCAATTGGCACTAATTGGGAAAAGCAAAGAGCCCCACTCATCCCAGGTCAATGACAAGTCAACAATGACAAACACCTCAACTGTGCGTGAAACGTGGGACCCATGGCCTTGGACTTTGTGAGCTCATAATTCTTCCTGACAGCAGGTCCTTCTCTTCTCATGGGCCAGACTCCTCTTCCATGTGCTGGGAAGGAAGGGGAGCAGGCAGTAAATGGTTGTGGGGATATTTAGACTGTTTAGATGATTGTTCACTGCTAGACTTCCCATGACTTCATGTCCAATCTGCACAAGTCCAGTTAAGTCATCCTCCAATTCTCCCCCATCTCCTTCCAAGTCTCAGAGCTGCCTTTCCTAGATGCTCCTCCAGCCTTTTCTATCTTTCTTTCTCTCTCTCTCTCTCTTTTTTTCCCTACAACTGTGCTCTTCTTTCAGCTCACCATCAGCATCCTGAGGACTTGACATCCAGATGAGGTCTGTATCCCCTCCTCTCCTGGGCCAAGGTATTGCTTTGAGCTTGTCCTGGCCTCTGAAGTCACCTATTTGACTCTTGTGGTACACCTGCTCCTGGCCCTGTGTTCATGGTGCAGTTGAGACTGGGGAAGTTGAGGGAGATCCCAATTGAATGGAGACTTTTTTTTTT
>NW_007783099.1:1654-2896 GCF_000696425.1 Galeopterus variegatus
CCGGATTTGATTGTTATCAATAAGCAAAACCTCACTGTCTGTTTCCCATTCAAGTGCTGTCTCCTTTAGGGTGCTGACTTTTACGAAATGCATCTCTGATCTATTGTTCCACCTGCTTCTGTGGGGCCAGGTAAGAAGAAGGTGGCTCTCAGGTGGGAGGTACTGGATCCTAGCGGGAAGATTGCCCGGCCATCTGCTGACACTGTTGTTTAGGCTTCTTCTTTTATAGGATCCAGGCCCAGCCAAGATTTCTTCTCTTATGAAGGCCTCTGGGAAGCAAGGATTCCCAGGTGCTCTCTGGGCCCCTGTGTTGCTATCTAGAAAATAGGGGCTTTGTTCTCTTTGACTCCCACACCCTCTTCTAGCCAGGCATTCAGTCATTCTATGGAATATGATCAGAGTCTTTTCCCCTGCCTAGTAGCTGAGCATCTCCTACCTTGAAATATTGGAGCCTGGGTAGAAGGTTGGCCAGCAAGGATCAAATTCCCTTTCCCAGTCGGCAGTATCCCGTAGGACTGATCCCACTCCTACCTCACAACCAAAGGTTGGTTACTTGGAGAGAAACAGTGTTGATACCTTGTAGTTGTATATTTGGGGGAAGTTTGAAGACGTTAAAACTTTTGTATTTCAGTGTGTTTTGGTGGAATGATGAATGTGAATGTTTTTCTGGAACATGGGAACCATGTTCAATGAATCTGGATAATACAAATTTTCTTCTATGGAAGCATATAAAGTTTTCTTAGTTTTTCATGTAGAATAAAGGGAATATCTACCTTTTTCCTGGACGGCCATTTCTCCCCATAGGAATTGTACTTAAAGAGCAGGAAGGAACCTCGTCATTTTTTTACAGCTGCCCACGATGCCCGGATTCAGTGCGCTCTTCCTCTTTATGGTGCAGGAGTGTCCACATCGGAACCTGAGAAGTACAGAATTGCTTTTCTTGAAGTGTATTCTCTTATCAAATATGTATTTAATAAAGATCATCCTCTTCAGATAAGGCGAATATGTGATGTTATCTAAAAACTTTGGTGCCAGAGGACAAGTCCAGGGTAAACCCTCAGGCGTGTGTATTGCACATGTGATACGTGTGGGTGTGGCGCGTGTGGGTGTGGCGTGTGTGTATGCTGCTGGACTGCAGCCCCTGCTGTTACAGATCCTTGCTTCTGAAGATCCTCTGTGGCTCTGCACACTAATGTCACTCACTCCCAGAAGCTCCTTGTTTATGGTCTTATGTATAAAACA
>NW_007783100.1:0-597 GCF_000696425.1 Galeopterus variegatus
CAAGTGAGCAACCGGCCAGCTCTTTATTTCTGATTTTTGAGTCTGTATTCTAATCCTCTCATCGATGTCCTTCTTCTTACCCCAACATCATAGATTTTATCTCATTGACTTTATAGTATTTTCTGAAATCTAGAAAGTCAGGTCCATCTTTACTGTAATTTTTATACTTTTTCTTGGATATTCTTGGTCATGTATTTGTGTAAACTCTGAAATCATTTTCTGCCATCCCCTCCCCTCAAAGATAAAAGCCTCTCTTGTGATTCTAAATGGAAAAGCATTAAGTACAAAACTTAATTTGGGTAGAGTTGGCATTTTTCATATTGTTTTTACATCCAAGAATGGTCTGCCTTTCCATTTATTCAGGTCTTGTTTTATTTAACAAGATTTTGCAATTTTCTTGATACGGATTCTTTTTATCATTTTTATTTTATTTTATTTTATTTTTCCTTTTTGTCTTTTTTCGTGACCGGCAACGGATCGCAACCCTCAGTGTCGCGCCCGTACCGGGACCGACAACGGGATCGCAGCCCTCTGCATTGCGCCCGCACCTCGCTCAGCCAGTGAGCGGCCGGTCTGTATGTGGGATCCTAACCCTCG
>NW_007783100.1:2169-2896 GCF_000696425.1 Galeopterus variegatus
ATCCACTTTCACTATTCCCTAAATAATCATCATGCCGTACAGTTAAACTAATTTGTATGTGCGTGAGTGTGTTTGGGTGAAAATTTAACAACTGTACAGAAAGAACTATGAGACGTTTTTGTGTCATTATCTTCATCATTGCCTAAGTATCCATTGTGTAGAACATCGTGTGCAAGTCTTAGTCTATCCTTACATGGCCATAAGATGAGTGATGTTTAATGTGAAGTTAATAATGTGTTAGTTTTGTACTATTTTTTAACTTTGCTTTCAAAGAATTACATTACAGTATGCCTCTCTTTCTCACAGTTAGAGAAATCGCATATCAGCCTGTCATCACAGGTAAGTGGTTTTTTAAAAAATGTCAGTGTTTCCAATACTGTATTATGAATATATCTGTAATACTGTATGCCCTAAAAATGATTCATTCATTAGTGAATGGGTTATACTACCATGAAGCATCGTGTTGATTATACTAGTCTTCCATAAAGCAATCATATTGCTGTTGCTTTATCATCAGTGCATGAATTGGTGTACCTGTGAATATGAGTTTCTTTTCATTTTTGATGTCTAGTGTTAGTAATGCGTCTAACATCTACAGTGTTTTGTATTATATCAGACAATATTGATGTAGGTACTGACAGATGATTGATTTTGTAAACAGATGATGTAAACTTATGGTATCAATAAATGCAGTACAGTACTGTGAACGTATTTTCCTTATGATTTT
>NW_007783101.1:0-656 GCF_000696425.1 Galeopterus variegatus
GGAGCGCCGCCGCGCTTCCCAAGCGGCGCACTATCCAGTGCACCACCGGGCCGGCCCTAGTGGTTATGTTTTTATGTATATATTTTTATATTACCCTAACTGCTTTGGCTTGTTTGTTTCTAAGCTTTCAACGTCGGGCCTGCCAGTGTTATGTCGGATCCTCCGACTCTCGTCAGCTGTTGACATAACAACCAGTGATTCTTTGCTCGATCCTTCTCCTGCGGCTGTCTTTAGTTGCACCTGTCCCACGTTATCAGAAAGCATCACACGCACACACAAGTCTTCCAAGTGCTGAATGTACACGGTCTCTCTGTCTGTCATTCTGCTGGTTTCCTCTGTTATCTCCCGGTTGAAGTTCACTCTCTAAGACTCCTCAGGAAAGGCTCACGTGTAGGGTGGTCTCTGGATTTCTGTAGTCAGTTCACACCTGTGTGTCTCGAGCCTTGATACTTGGTGACTGGTCCTTTCTTTCCTTGAGTCCTTGTGACTGCTGCTCTACAAAGTGTGACATCCACCTACGTTTCTATCTGTATAGAAATTTAATCCTTTTTGCCTTTAAAATCTAATGGATATGTCTATTAGATATGTCTTGGAGTTGAGTATTCCCAGCCCTTTTTCCAAAGTACGTGGAAAGTACTTTTGGAAAGTACATTTCT
>NW_007783101.1:1988-2896 GCF_000696425.1 Galeopterus variegatus
GGGAGGGGACTGGCTGTCTCCTCTTTCATTCCTGCAGGATCTTCAATTTTCCTCCAACTCCTTTCTTGCCTTTCACTGCCCGCCCTCCAAAGGGCATTTCCTTTTCTTGTACTTATCTGACCTTTTCCCAGAAGCAAGTTCTTCAAAGTTGCCGCCTCTTGTCCCATTTTCCTTCAGATTTCTTCTCTTGATCCATAAAGTACCCAGACTGTGTTCAGTTTTCAGCTCTTGGCGCCGGCCTTCCTGTGTACGGAGGTGACAAGCCTGTGCTTTCTGTCAGTCCTCGGCAGCAGTGGGGAGACTGTTGGAATCCGAGCCTTTCCTTTCTCCCACTTAAGGAGCCTGACGTTCAGTTCGTGGCAATGTCCGTCTGTCTGTCCTTCTGTCCTGGCCCTGCGAAGGCTCGTGTTTCTGTTTTGCTGAGGATGTGGGTGGAGAAGGGGCTCAGGCAGCCACCCTCCTCCTCTGGGACAGAAAACGCTTTTCATGGACAGGGTACTAAGTGACACTTAGGAACACTGGACGTGCTGCATGCTACAAGGGCATCGCCCAGGTCACACCGATTCCGCTACAGGACAGACCTGTCTTCCTGCGCCCCTAAAGATGCTCAGAGGCTGACTTCCTCCTTCTTTCAAGAAACCAACCGATGAAAAAGAACCGGTTTGAGAAACGCACCGGCCTTCCCTCCTCCTCCTCTCACGTTTACTTAACACCACCACTGCCACCGTGCTACCCAAGCCCCACTCGTCCCCAGAAAATGTCCCTTTGGAAACCAGCCTTCCCCGTTTCCACCTCGAGGTCCCCCCTCTGCTGAACAGACACAGAAGAGGGACCCCCGGGCGTCAGGGCCGCTCTGCCGCCCGATCTGCAGGAAAACGCGGGTCGCCGCCGCGGGTGCAGGACGGGGG
>NW_007783102.1:0-436 GCF_000696425.1 Galeopterus variegatus
CTTAGTCTGATGAGTTTACTTAGATCCATGAGCTTGGTGTGATGACTTTACTTAGATTGAAGTGCTTGGTCTGATGAGATTACTGAGATCGATTTGCTTGGTCTGATTAGTTTTCCTTGATCGATTAGTCAGGTCTGATTAGTTAACCTACATCAATTAGCTTTGTCTGATTATTCCTGCTAAATCGATTAGCTTTGTCTGATGAGTTTACTTAGATCGATGAGCTTGGTCTGATGAGTTTAATCAGATAGATGATCTCGCTCTGATGAATTTACTTAGATCGATGTGCTTGGTCTGTTGGGTTTACTTAGATCGATTGGCTTGTTCTGATGAGTTTATGTAGATCAATGAGCTCGGTCTGATGAGTTTACTTACATCGATGAGTACAGTCTGATCAGTTTACTTAGATCGATGAGCTTGGTGTGATGAGTTTACT
>NW_007783102.1:2459-2896 GCF_000696425.1 Galeopterus variegatus
ATGTGCTTGGTCTGATGAGTTTATTTTGATGGATGAGCTCGTTCTGATGAGTTTACTTAGACCAATGAGCTTGGTCGGATAAGTTTACTTAGATTGATCTTCTTGGTCTGATGAGTTTACTTAGATCGATGATTTCGCTCTGATGAGTTTACTTAGAACGATGAGCTCAGTCTGATGAGTTTACATAGATCGAATAGATTTCTTTCATGAGTTTACCAAGATCGATGAGCTCGGTCTGATCAGTTAACTCAGATCGATGAGCTTGTTGTGATGAGATAACTTAGATCGAAGGGCTTGGTCTGATGAGTTTATTTAGATCCATTGACTTGGTCTAATGAGTTTATTTCGATCGATGAGCTTGGTCTGATGAGTTTAAATAGATCGAATAGCTTTCTCTGATGAGTTTACTAAGATCGATGAGCTCGGTCTGATCAGTT
>NW_007783103.1:0-938 GCF_000696425.1 Galeopterus variegatus
GACTTGTTTTTACTGAATGTTACCAGCTTCTATTGTTAAACTTGTTAAAACTATGTCTCTTTCTGTAACTTCTGGGGCTGGAGAATAAATGCAGGAAGAGAATCCCAATTCAGGGTTAATTTCCCAAATGAAAGGAATGCCTCTCCCTCTTGAGGATTCTGGGAAGTTAACCACTTTGGGGCTTCTCACTGTTCAGGAGAGATGGGCTTTGAGTAATCCTTTGTGGCTCTGTCACCCAGGGGAACAGTGGTGACAAATCCGTGGGGGTACAAAGCAACATACATCCATCATCTCCACTTCTTCCCCTTCAAACTCCTAAAGATTATTGGTCTTGTCTACTTTAGACCAGAATCTGCCCTGAAGCTCCTCTGCCAAACATCACCAACAATGATCTGTTGATTGCTACATCTAAACAATGCTGTTTAGTCCTTGCATTATAGACCTCTTGGCAATATTTCAGACTTCATACCAGCCTCTCCTTTGAAAGGAGCCTCTTCTCCCTTGATTTTAGCTACACTGTTTTCTTTCAAATCTACTTTTCCTCTTATGTTCCTAATCAGGATTAATGGCACCACCATGTAGTTCTAACTGCTCAAGTAAGAAATCTGGAAGCCATTGTTGGCTTCTCTCTTCCTTCAACCCCCAGTGTGTTCTAACTCATGACATGTCTATACTCTCTTTTAAATCACACTCTTCCACAGTTTATTGCAACCGACTCTTCATTTCTTGACTCCAGCCCATTCTCTCCATTTTATTTTCCACTCTCTGGTCAGGGTAATTTCTCTAACATGTAAACCTAATCATGTCACTCCCTAAAGTTCATTAATATTTCCTCATTGCTTTCAGATTAGATTTGCCTATTAGTAAGTCATCTCCTTTTAGTTCTCCCAAACACTATAGCTTACAAGGAAGTATTTGAATTAAGATTATCTAACACC
>NW_007783103.1:2450-2896 GCF_000696425.1 Galeopterus variegatus
AAAAAAAAAAATCTTCATCACACTAGAGCAAAAAAATGTTTGCCTATATTTTGTTATGACTATTTTTGGTTTTATCTTTTACATTTTACACTTGCATTTATGTTGGTGTGTGGTGTGAGGTTTGATGACTAACCGTGTTTAACAAATGGTTCAAAGTTAACTCTTCAGAGAGATGGCTGGTAAGCTCTACCAGTCCCATCTGAGGTATCTCGGAGGGGGACAGGAATTAGAGCAGGCTGGTAACTGGGTATGTGGAAGGAGAGGCACAGGCTCTCATGTGGCTCCTAGACTCTGAAGAGTGTCCCCAGCATTGCCCGGAATAGACTGTCCCAGTGGGCCCTGGGGCCTCAGTAAGAGATCTGGTGGTACTCATGCGGCTGAGCCCTAGATTTATGGGATCTGCTCCCAGCAGCCGAGCCCATGACAGGCCACTGCTCCAGGCCTTG
>NW_007783104.1:0-567 GCF_000696425.1 Galeopterus variegatus
TTTTTTTTTAACTTGCGAGTGCTATGATACTGACCCAGAAGAAACATTGCTTCTAGGATACTTTGCAGCTGATTTCCAGCTGCTGTCCCTATAGTCCAACCAGACATTGAAAGTTTTCAATTCTGCTAACCTCCTCCAGGAGAATATTTTTGAGAATATTTTATGTAAATAGTACATACCTCAATACAGTTAGCCAGAGATGGAAAGTAATAGCTTTGAATTAGGCTGGAGAGGAGAAGCTTAATTTTTACAGCCAATAATGTCAAGCTTAAATTTTAACTTTCTCTTGTTTTTCGTTTGTTAGTTTGTTTTTGCTTTTAATGTACTTGGTTTTTAATGTCATAGTCCATCAGAAACCTACCAGGTAAAAAGTATCTTTAATAAAAACAGCAAAATTTAGTGTAGTTATTTTCAAGCCATTTTTCCTAACTTAGCAGAAGCAATTTTAAAAATGAAATCTTTCGAGTGGTTGTGATTTTAGAAAGAGAGAAAAGAGAACAATAAATAAAGAGAGTCGTGTTGGTGAATCTGTATCTCTTCTGCATCCTACATTCCTTAAGGCACCTC
>NW_007783104.1:2198-2896 GCF_000696425.1 Galeopterus variegatus
ATGAGTAGACTGTTGTTGCTCCTCATTAGAGAAGCAGAGAGGACCCTCCAGGGTGACTGTGGTCCAGTTCGAATTCTTCTTGAAACACCAATATGGAGGTGGTGGACATATGGGATCAGAGTATACTGATAAGCAAGGAACATGAATGGGATGTGGCCATGTTAGACATACTGAGAGGAAGATTTATATCCATGTTCAAGGAGTCTGGGAACATGAAGGATAGAAGCAATTGGGATGTGGGTACTTAACAGACATTGAACTGGTGAAGCTGTGGCAGCCTGGGAAGACTGAAGATGCTGTGGGGGTGAGAAAACCTAAGGTAGGCACAGGCTTAGCCTGACAGTTCACATGAGTCAGAACCCACCCACATTATCTGGGATAATCTTTACATAAAGTCAACTGATTATGGATTTTAATCACATCTACAAATTATCTCTATAATACCTATATTATTGTTTGGCTGTGGATTGTAGTCTAGCAAAATTTGCACATTAAACTGCCTATCACACCTCTGTAGTTAGTTCTTATTCTCTCTCTTTCTCTGTTTTTCTCTCTCTCTGCTATAATTAGAACTAGAATATATGAAAGACTTTGAGGGGAGGAAGAGAGCATAAGATTCTGTGACAAGAACACAGGTTAATGGGAAGAAGGAAATTTGAATTTATTCATTAATTTATTTTTAGGTGTCTTTTTTTTTT
>NW_007783105.1:0-249 GCF_000696425.1 Galeopterus variegatus
ATGTAAAATCTAAAGTCAAATGAGAGGTTGAAGCAGAGTCAAATGTTCACTATTCACATCTAGAACCAATATGTTAGGGTTCGTTAAGCATTAAAATCCTGTGCTTTCTCCACTCGTGACTCTTGCTACCTCTGAAGGACTGCCCGTTGCTTTTCCACACTTCCAATGATGGAAAGTTGAGTCTGGCAGCAAGCTCTGGACCTTGCTCTGACAAGAGATCCCTGTACAGCATCCCATCCACAGTGATAA
>NW_007783105.1:2461-2896 GCF_000696425.1 Galeopterus variegatus
ATATACTTAGCTGCCTTTATTTATTGTATCCTATTTCATCTTTTCTGTATGACCTGGTAGATTCTGATAAGCATGATAAATCACAAGGTATGTTGTGGAGTAAAATAATCTGATATGCATTTTTTAAAAATTGCTCTGACAATTGTCAAAAATAGATGGTAAAACAGGAATACCAATTAGAGAGCTATTACAGTGCTCCAGTCTACGGTGGTAGAGGTAGATATGGTCAACGGTCAGACCTAGATATATTTTCAAGGTTGAACTGATGAACTCAATGTGGGATTGAATACAGGGTGTGAAAAAAGAAGCAGAATCAAGAATGACTCCTGGATTGTCTTGAAGATATGAGGGAATGATAAAGCCAAATGCTATGCTTTGAACTTTTGTCTCCTCCAGAACTCATGTTGAAATTTAATTGCCATCAGAACAATATGC
>NW_007783106.1:0-496 GCF_000696425.1 Galeopterus variegatus
TTTTGGTTGTTAAAGTCATAAAATTACACCTTCATACTTTATGTGCACCAAAACATAAACAAATATTTCTTTTAAGTGTATTCATGTCTTAAATTATATAAAAATAAAATGTGGAATTACAAATGTAAATTACAGTAATATTAAATTTTAGACTAATATTTTTTAAATGTATTATTCTCCTAAATCAAGCAGAAAACAAAAAGTAGAATTACAAACCATTGTTACAATAATACTAGTTTTCATAATCACCCTTTTTTACTTTCATTTAAGTCTTTATTTCTTCATACAGCTACAGGTTCTTGTTTTGTGTCCTTTCATTTCCCCTTGCAGGACTCCCTTAAGCATTTCTTAGGGGATAGATCTAGTGGTCAGTGGACACAAGCTCTCTCAGCTTTTGTTTGTCTGGGAATGTATTAATTTTTCCCTCACGTTTCCAGGAAAGTTTGCCAGATGCAGGATTCTTAATTTGACAGGGTTTTTGTTGTTGTTGTTGTTG
>NW_007783106.1:2352-2896 GCF_000696425.1 Galeopterus variegatus
AATTTTTCTGTCTATGTTTTTATATTTCCATTTTGTTCATGTACAGTTTTCTTGACTTTATCCATGTCTGCTTAAGCTCTTTGAGTAATCTTAAGAATTATTTTAAAGTCTTTGTCTAGTAAATCTGTCATTAGGTCTTTTACAACAAGAGTTTCTGTTGACTTATTCACTTTTTTTCCTTTGAATGGTCATACCTTTCTTTTACTTTCTTTTATTTTTTTGTATGTGTTGTGATTTTTTGTTGAAAACCGGACATTAAAATCTAATAATATGGTAACTCTGAAAATCAAATTTTACCCTTTCTCCAGGGTTTTCTGGGGTTTGATTTTTTATATTTATTTTGTTTTGTTTTATTTTTTTATTTGTTTGGTTTTGAGATTGTGTGTGTGTGAAGGATCAACCTGAGATGTAAACTTAAGATCTCAGGTATTTTCTGAGCCTGCACCTTTCTCTGGGCATTCGTGGTCACTTTCTAATTTTCTGGTGTATGTCGTTGCTTTTGAATGTTTTAGTCTTTAAATGTTTAAATGGCTGGCTCCCAAAA
>NW_007783107.1:0-303 GCF_000696425.1 Galeopterus variegatus
GGTCATCAAACTCATATGAAAAGCCTTTACTAAATAGGTGCTAGGATCACCCCCTGTTATGTAGGAGGGAATTGAGGCTCAGGGAGGTAAGTGCCCGCCACAGAGCCTCTATGAGGGTCATGCATGAACTTGAGGACACTTGGCACATGCCATATGGTACATGGACTGCATGGGAAAGGGTGTGGTACATGGTAACTGTCCTCATAATAGTTTCAGATCTTCCCAGTAATACTCTGAAATAGTGAATGAAAAAGTGGCTACAGATGGAAGCCTGAGGAGCACCAGTAACTAGAGGGTAGGTGG
>NW_007783107.1:2203-2896 GCF_000696425.1 Galeopterus variegatus
AGACAGAAAAGCTAAAATAGGAAGAGACTTGCTGATTAGATAAAACACATAAGATGAACTGAAAAGCTTGGGGAGATGGAAGCATGCGTTTGACCAGAAGGAGGTAGAGAGAGAGAGATTCTGAAGGACATAAGTTCATGACTGAAAGTGGGATGTTACAACTCGAGATATGAAGGGATGGTAACTTCTTGGGTGTGGCCGTGAATTAATCATCTTGTTTATTTTTATCTATTTTTAACAGTTTATTAGTGTTGTGGATTTAGTGAAGAATGTTGGCCAACTGAAGAGCGAGGTAGGGAGCAGGAGGTGGGCACAGTGTGGTCCCCTCAAGGCACTGCAGTCTAGGGGAAGCACTGGGCCTACAGTGCTCAGAGACCCTCTGAGTCCACGGAGAATTTCACAGAGGCTGAGAGTGGTGGTCACAGCTGGGCATGAGGGAGCCACCTGCTCAGGACAGGGAGTCAGATGAGGAAGAGACAGTCTGGGGGCCTAGATGCTCTGAGGTGTGTTGGGGAGGTGCTAATTCTGCTGCTAATGGGATTTCAGCCAAAGGCTATGCACTATGGCAGCCCATGGGTAACATGCCCTCAGAGAGGCAGCGCTGCCCCAATGGCTGTCCTAGAGTGGATGCTGTGGACATCCAGGCAAGGAGAGAACTTCTACTGGCCCATTGCCTGGGCTTGCATGTGTAGT
>NW_007783108.1:0-2896 GCF_000696425.1 Galeopterus variegatus
TATAATTATGGCTTATAAAAACTTGTCTAAATTTTTATATCATAAAATATATAGGTCCCGACTTTCTCATGAATATGTTTTTGCTTGCTTAATTTTTGTTTAGTTTTTTATATTTGGTTATCTTAAGTCAGTATTTAATCAAAGTCTAAGCATCGTTATGTGTTAAATATGTCTTCTAAAATTCTTTTCATTTACTGTTTCCTGCTCCATCTATTCCCCACCCCCCAACACCCTGCAATGTATTGGAAAACAACTAGGTCATTTGTTTTTCTTGTATTCAGATCTGGAGGCTTTATCTGATTGAAGTTTGAATCTTTTAAAAAACAAGAATACTTCATGTGTAGGGAGTGAAGCTTAGTCAGCAATCCCACAATTTCTAGTTATCTCTCCCTTTAGTGACGTTATTCCTAATTGTTCATCATTCATTAACAAAGTGGTGATGCTGTAGTATTCCATTTTTAATTATTAGATGGACTATATCTGTAGAGAGAAACTTGCCCTCATCAATCATTTTGTTACTTGGCATATATTTATACAGGTAATATGGATGGAATGATTGATCCTTTCCCCTTAAATGTATTTTCAGGATGCTTTTTAGCTTTGTAATATCTGTGATATATGACAATCAGAAAGTTTTTGTTTGGTTTTCTTTATACGATTATTAAAATTATATATATGAGGGTACTTCAAAAAGTTCATGAAAAGATTTGTATTTTTAAATCCTATTTTTCCTCAGTCTTTTTGAAATACCCTCATATTTAACATGTTTCAACCCATTACAGTGGTTCTTTCAATGGTAATTCAAATTTTTCCATTTTTGGTCAGAAGGGATCTCTTCAAGTTGACTCCCAAGTCCATGTGACTCAATCCCAGTATTTTTTTTTAAAGATGACCGGTAAGGGGATCTTAACCCTTGACTTGCTGTTGTCAGCACCATGCTCACCCAGTGAGCGAACCGGCCATCCCTACATATGGGATCCGAACCCTGGGCCTTGGTGTTATCAGCACCGCACTCTCCCGAGTAAGCCACGGGCCGGCCCATCAATCCCAGTATTTTTGAACGCTGCTTTGCTTTGTGCTGTGACAAGGGGACCAGGCTCTCCTTATACATTTCATGCCAGAGATCAGCCATTTATCCAAGGAACTCTGGGTAGTTTAATGGAATATGGTATTGAGACCTCAATATGCACATGGATGCTTATTGTTAGTAGGTTAGTAGTTGTATTTAGCTTTTTCAGCAGACAGAACTAGGAAATATGTATTATTTTTATTTTTAAAACAATACATAAATTAACAATTAGGATTTTTTGTTGCTTCTTCAATTTCATATTTACATTTTTTCTATTAACTTGAAATCTTCATTTATGATGACACTACAACCATTACTCATTTACTCTAACACACAGAAATATTACACATACACAAATATATCTGAATGACAATACCAATATCATTGCAACCTAAAACAACACATGTTTATTACTTCACAGTTTCTGTGGGTCAAGAGCCCAGGCATGGCTTAGCTGGTTCCTCTGCTCAGGGTGTCTCACAGACTGCAAAAAAAGAAAAAAACAAAAAAAAACATGTTAACTTGGCTGCATTCTCCTCCGGAGAACCACTCACTTTTAAGCTCATTCAAGTGTCTAGAAGAATGCTTTATCTTAGAGCAGTATGACAGAGGGCCCAGGTTTTATTTTTATTTTTATTTTTTTGGCTTCTGCCTGAAAGTGTCCTGCCATTCCTTTCAATTTATTAAGACAAAAAGGAGTCTTTAGCTTCAGAGAAAATTCAGTCCCACTCTTAAAAGACTTCACTTGATTAATTCGGGCCCACCCAGGTTAATCTCCTATTTGATTGATCTGAGAATTTAATTCTATCTATAAAATCCCTTTACTTTTGCTATATTCTAGTCTTAAAAGCAAGTCAGAAGTCCCACCTACATTTAAGAAAAGTGGCTTATTCAGGATTTTAGCCCCAAGGGGAGGAGGTCATGGGGGTCATCTTAGAACCCTATCTACCACGAGAATAATAATATCTAAAAAATAGAATTCTTGTTAGGATTAAATAATGTAGCATATGTAAAGCACTTGGAAGAGCCTACACCTGAAATGTAGTTCAAATCTGACAAATGGTATTCGACTCTATGGAGGTGGAGGCAGGGTATGGGGTGGAGGCAAGATGTCAAGGGAAAATTAAAGATAAATGTAGTACTCCTGAACCACTGAGTCAAATTTCAGAGAGAAATACAGATGATTTAATGTAAGACAGATCATAATGTGTATGATAATAGACGTCAGTCCACAAGACATTTACAGAAGATGGGATAGAGTCATTAATGAGGAAAATATGTAAGAGAAGTGGCTGTAAGAGTGATAATAAAGAAAAAGAAATAGCTCTAGTCTGACATTTAAAGAGCTTAGAAGTTTTCACCGCCACCTCACAAAAAGGAAAAAGTGGAACATACTGATAATTAATCCTTATTCCTAGATCTGTCAAAGAATTGAGGTCACAGGGAAATCCACTGCTATGAAAACTAGAAGATAGTTGTAAATACAGAGAATCAGAGTTTACCAGGTGCAGAAGTTGTAGTTGTAGCCCTGCAGTAACAGTTACAGGGTAATTGACTAATTCCTGGTGACTGAGCAGGAATTAACTTGAGAGAGAAAATGTCTTGGTAGTTTAGTTGTAGGAGGGCTCCCGTAATTTTGGCAGTTTTACCTCCAGGAGCTTCACCAGGTTCTCAAGTTAAAAATTAAAGAAAAATCCCTTTTGTGCTTCTGGCAAAGGGTGGGGGTGGGGGGGAAATAATCATTTAAAAATACACCTAGAGTGTTGTAGTCTCATTAATAAAGACCTAGCCACAAGGGAATTTATTTTACCAGAGCCAAGCCAAGGT
>NW_007783109.1:0-981 GCF_000696425.1 Galeopterus variegatus
CTGGTGGATCCTGACACCTGCTGGCAAATGCCAATGCTCAGGCCGTGGCTCTCAGCTGCTGTGCCAGCTCTTTCTTCCAGGACCGCCGCATCACCAGCTGGAGAAACCCAGTCTCAAGTATCCACAATTCTTTCTTTTCTTTCTCGAGCTGCATCGAGTCCTTTCCCTCAGGTCAAGCTATCCAGCATACATTTATTGAATGACAGTCATGTGCCAGGCACTGTACTTGGCACTGGGGATACAGTGGCTCATGGAACAAACATAGCCCTTGACCACGTGGAATTTACAACACATACCTCTTTTGACAGTATATGTGATGAGTGGGAGTAGATAGTAAAAAATGCATGTACACACACATATGCAAACTAAACTTCTCCTATCCTCTTTTTTTTTTTTTTTTTAAATAGCTATCTTAGAGAAAGAAAAGTTCTGAGCCAGAGACTGCCTCCGGAATTCTTAACCGCTTCTGCATTTCCAACATGGAGCTGGAACAACTGAGTTTTTCAAGTTCTGTCATTCTGCCTCATGCACTGGATTGAGAAGCCTCTGGGAACACAGCACTGTTAGAAGATACAGTGGAAGGAGGCAGGTGACTGCCCCAGCCCCCAAATGCTAGTCTGATGAGGAACGCAAAATGAACACTAAAAACAAACACACACTCGCACAAATACCCCATCCGAAACCAACTCTGATACAAATGTTTAGTTAGAAACACAAATTGGTCGCAACAGTACTATTATTGCTATCAAGGCTAATGAGAGCTTCCAGGTGCTGGGCGTGCACCGTGTACTGAGCATTTTACACAAATCATCCCATTTAGCATGTGCCCTGGAACACTCCTGTGAGATTGTTACTATTATTAGCTCCACTTGACAGTTGCAGAAATGTAGGAACAGGATGACATGAACTTGAGTGATGGCCAGAGTTGCTAGGTGAGAAAGTTGCTGCTGGTTTTTAGTAAGCATCTTCTCCTTTCCCCCA
>NW_007783109.1:1981-2896 GCF_000696425.1 Galeopterus variegatus
ACATGTATTTTGGATAAATGAATAAATGACACCCAGGGTTCCAAATCTCTGTTGCCATATCAGGGGGAATGTCACCAGCATGATATCTCGGCTCAGCTGCAATGCCAGAATCCTCAGGCAGTCCAGAAGCACCCTGAAGAACAGAAGGGTGAAATTTTATTTCTGCTTACATCTCAGCTTGAACACAGTCAGTGAGAGGGGCTTACCACCTCTTTGGAGTTTTGCTGGGCTCACTGATCTTTGGAGTTTTAAAAGGGTTAAAAGTTACCACAGGGCTAAGTGGTTTATCTAGGGGTGTGCCGATAAGCCAACGCTCTGACTGGAAAGCCTTGGCTTGTAGCATTTGCTGGTTCCCATGGTGTAAACAGGAGGGCACTTCAAAAAGTTTGTGGAAAAAATGGAATTGAAAGAAAGTACAAATCCTTCCATGAACTTTTTTTTTTTTCCTTTTTGTCTTTTTCCGTGTCCGGCAACGGATCGCAACCCTCAGTGTCGCACCCGTACCGGACCGGGACCGGCAACGGGATCGGCAACAGGATCGCAACCCTCGGTGTTGCTCCCGCACCTTGCTCAGCCAGTGAGCGGTCGGTCTGTATGTGGGATCCGAACCCTCGGCGGGAGCGCTGCTGCACTTCCCAAGCGGTGCACTATAACAGTGCGCCACTGGGCCGGCCCCTTCCATGAACTTTTTGAAGACCCTCTGTACTCCCAACATGGCCCATGGGTATGCACAATCAGCTGTCACAAGTGGGTGGGAGCCCTCTCCAGCACACCACTGATGCCGGCAGCCTTAGCTAGCAACTTGTTTAAAACTGAAAGGCTACTTATTTTAAAAGCATACCAGTAATACATATGTATGGGGAAAATCAAACAGCACAGAGGGCCTGAAATGAGAAATCGCCCCGCCACCCACAG
>NW_007783110.1:0-2896 GCF_000696425.1 Galeopterus variegatus
AGTTTTTAGCTATCATTTATTTAAATAGGTTTTCAATATCATTTTTGTTTTCTTCTCCTTCTGGAATGCCCATAATTTGAATATTTGTTTGCTTAATAGTATCCCATAGCTCTTGTGCAATTTATTCATTCCTTTCCATTCTTTTTCTTTTCTTGTCTTCCTGTGTTATTTAAAAACTGCTATCTTCAAGATCAGAAATTCTTTCTTCTCCTTGATCTAGCCTGTTGCTGAGGCTCTCAGATATATTTTTTTATCTCATTCAATGAATACTTCAATTCCAAAATTTCTGCTTTATTTTTTAAAAGTGATATCTCTTTGTGGAATCTCTCATTCATTGGGTGAATATTTTTCTTATTTCATTGAACTATTTGTCTGTATTCTCTTGTATCTCAGTGAATTTCTTTAAGATCATTAATTTGAATTCCTTTTCCAGCAAGTCAGCAATTTCTGGTTCTTTGGAATCAGTTACTGGAGCATTATTTTGTTTTGTTACTGGTGTTTCATTACCTTACTTTTCATTTCTTGTTTCTATGCATTGATATCTATGTATCGGGTGGATCATTCACTTTCGCAAATTTTGTAGAATACCTTGTGTGGGAAAAGATATTCACCTGCAAATGTGTCCTAGGGTGTGGATTGGGTAGAGTGTAATGGCTGTGTTCAAGATGATGTAGTAATTTAGACTCTGTGTAGTTTCTTCAGCTGTAATCCACTTTCAGTATGTCTGAGAGTCACTCATTGACCTCTGCTTTGGGGGGTTGTGGCAGTGGTGGCACAGCTTTGCCAGGGAAGGTATCACAGGGTTGGCTCATAGGCTGAGGGTGTGCACATGCATTCTGTGGGTCAGTCGTCTCAGGAGCTGGCTCACTGGGGATGTGGTTGCTGAGTTGATTCTCAGGCAGGAGGGGTGAGCATATGGCATGTCAGAGTCTCCAGGACTGGTTTGCCAGTGGCAGGGTCACAGCCACTTCTTGGGTGGTGGGAAGGGCCGCTAGGCAGGCCTGCAGCAAGGTGGCCTGACCAGCCACTTTCCAGTCAGTCCATGGAACTGCTAGGCAGGCCTGCAGTGAGGGAGCCCAATCAGCCAATTTTCAGTTGGTGTACAGGTCCTCTAGGCAGGTCTGCAGTGAGGTGACCTGTCCAGCTGCTTCTCGGTGGTGGGAGGGGCCACTAGGTAGGCCTACAGTGAAACCACCCATCTAGCTGCCTCTAGGCAGTGGGCAGGTTGCTAGACAAGCCTACAGTGAAGTGGCCCATCCAGCTGCTTCTGGGAAGTGGGCAGGGCCTATAGGCAGTACTTCAATGAAGGGGCCAGTACAGCTACTTCTAGGACTGTTGGCAAAGCTGCCAGGTAGGACTATTCAAGGAAAAACCACCTGGCTGCTTCTCTGGGGAGAAGATATACTTTACCCATTTATTAGTTTTTATTAGACCATAGCTGATTGTACATAACTGTGGAGTACAGCAGCCCAAAGGTGTATTTGTTAGGGTAAAGACTCATGAGCTGTTTTTCCAGCTGTTTTAGGGCTCTGGCACACACAATTCAGTCACCTGGCAGGGCTGGGGGTAGGGAAAAGGATGGGGGGTGGTCCACATGAGGAGGGTCTGCCTGTCTGATTTCTGGATGGGGACATGGGGACTGTCAGTTCAACAGGACTAGGCTTGGTTTCCCAGACTGCAGAACAAGAGTCATAGCTGCTGTGAGCCCATGCTTCAAGCCACTGCAATCAGGGAGTTTGTAGCCTCTCATGTGAGTGCAATGGGAAAGAACAGAGCCATAAAGCTGGGCAAGCTTGGTGGCTATTCACTCCAGGGCAGGGCATGCTCCTGTAAGGGCTTTGGTTTCAAGATGGCACCATCATTCATCAGTTTGTGTCGTGAGGGTGGGGATGGGGAGGGCACAGTTTGTACTACTGTTCTAGAGCGATACAATGTGTGTATTCTAGGCTGCTCCCCACACTTGGCTCTGTGCTGGTCCTGCCAAAGGATCTTTGAACCTCTGTGGTGAGGATGGGGATTGGTATGGGTCCTCTGCCTACTTTTTGACAGCAAGGTAAAATTCTTTCTATACTGATCCCAGTGTCAGAGATGTGACAGCTGAGGCTGTGTGCCTCTCTCTCCTCTCTATGCTCATGCTAGGCTTTTGTGCTTGTGTGGGAAAGGACATTCACCTGCAAATGTGTCCTAGGGTATGGATTGGGTAGAGTGTAATGGTTTTGTGTACTGGGGATCTCACCAGTCTCCTGCTGCACTCCTAAAGTCCCCCACAGATGTTCCTGTCAATGTTTAGCTGAATGTTAATTGTTCTGCTCCTTTTCTATGGAAGTAACCTGCCCTGGGCACCTCTAGTCCACCATCTTGCCCTGCCTTATCCAGCCTGCCAAAGTAAAATTGAAATATAACTGTATTAGTCAGGGTTCTCCAGAGAGAAAGAACCAATAGAATATGTTTATAAATATATGGGAGGGGGTTTATTTGGGGAATTGGCTCACATGATTGTGAAGAAGAGTCCCACAATAGGCTGTCTGCAAACTGGACACCAATAGCATGTCTCAGTCTAAGTCCAAAGGTCTCAGAACCAGGGAAGCTGATGGTGTCATTGGTGTAAGTCTTGACACCCAAAAGCTGAAGTCTCAATCTCTGATGTCCACAAACAGAAGAGCAGAGTATATCCTAGCTCCAGAAGATAAAGAGAGAGATTCATATTTTTCCTCTGTTTTTGTTCTCTTTGGGCCCCAGCAGACTGGATAGTTCCCAACCACATTGAGAGCAGATCTTTTCTACCCAGTCCACTCAGGCTTTCTTGATAAACTCTTCTGGAAACATGCTATGGATACACCTAAAAACATAGTTTTACTAGGTTTCTTGGTGTTCTTTAATCTAATCAAGTTGACAC
>NW_007783111.1:0-423 GCF_000696425.1 Galeopterus variegatus
GCCTTATCAAAAATAAAGATCATATCACTAGAACTGCCATATAGAGACAAATAAAACAAAATCATAAAGAAAAAGTCAATTCACTCTTCAGAAGTTACCATTTTTTTATTATCTATTACATACAAAACTCCATGTTCAATCATACATATATTTTAAGTGTGTATGTATGGATATTTGTTCAATCTAATGAATTTTTTTCTTTTTGTCATTAAACCACTCATCCAAGTAAACCTGGCCAGGGCTCTTATTTGAAACAATATTTGTCAAACTTTAACACCAATGAAATAAATAATTTAGTATTGACCATCCATTATTTTTCAATCAAATATGAATCCAATATTTTCAAACAAATGTGTATTGAGCACCTCTCATATGCCAGACTGTGGAGTATGGAGACAAAGCAGTGGACCTAAAACATTCTTA
>NW_007783111.1:2212-2895 GCF_000696425.1 Galeopterus variegatus
CATTAGAGATTACTTACATCTTTCAATGTCCATGGACTAAAATTAAATGCCTCTTAAAGAAGGCCTTCAAAGATTAGACAGAGTGTGGATCTGAACGAGTCTCGCATCTGTACAAAACACATGTTCCATGCCCTTATTTCTTGAATTTGTTGCTATGTTCCAGAAAAAACACACACACACACAGAAAAATGGTTGAAAAAATATATCAGAAGGGGAAAAAAGGGATAAACCCAGTGATGAGGTTATGAGCAATACATTGATTTTTCATGGCTGTTCAGTTCACCATCTGTAAAATGGGAATTTATGTCCTCCCTACCACTTAAAAAAATGATAAATAACAATAGTAATAAATACCACTGTTTTTAAAGAACTGCAGTGCATTCTGTTCTTTACATGCATAAATCATAAGCTTATAGTAGCAAAAGTCCTAACAAGTTGTTGCTATCACCAGAGTGCATAGCAAAGTAAAAGCATTTTGCAAAGTGTCTACTCCGAACATGAAGAAACTTTGGGAAAGTACCATGGTTACAACCTACCAGAATAATACCCTTTATAACAGTTTATGTTTTAAAAGACTCAAAGCCAGGATTGCAGAAAGTTGAGGGAACTCACTCCATCAATTAAAACTGAGGTACTATTAACTTCACTTGTTATGATTTTTCCATTTATTTGGGATTTAACAA
>NW_007783112.1:0-588 GCF_000696425.1 Galeopterus variegatus
AGGTCCTACTTCTGTTGCATATATTAAGATGGTGATCGTCATATAATCATCACCATCATCACCATCATCATCCTCATCACCATCATCATCATCCTCATACTCATCACCATCATCATCATCATCATCATTACCATCATCATCATCCTCATCACCATCATCACCATCATCATCCTCATCATCATCCTCATCACCATCATCATCATCCTCATCCTCATCCTCATCATCATCATCATCCTCATGCTCATCCTCATCATCATCCTCATCACCATCATCATCATCCTCATCCTCATCATCATCCTCATCACCATCATCATCATCATCATTACCATCATCATCATCCTCATCATCATCCTCATCAACCTCCTCCTCCTCATCATCATCATCCTCATCACCATCATCATCATCATCCTCATCACCATCATCGTTCTCCTCCTCATCATCATCCTCATCACCATCATCCTCATCCTCATCATCATCATCACCATCATCATCCTCATCATCATCATCCTCATCACCATCATCATCATCATCATCACCATCATCATAATTCTTATTATGATCATCATCCTTATCAATCAGTAACTACTA
>NW_007783112.1:2315-2895 GCF_000696425.1 Galeopterus variegatus
GGCCGGCCCTTATGTGAACCTTTTAAAAATTGTAATTTCTTGCTCACTACTAATAATAAATGTATGATTTTTATTTACCCTTATTCTAACTGTCATCAAAGATGACAAACTAACTTTTACCAAAGATGTGAAGAGAATTATTAGGATGGTGGGCACTTCAGACTCCTAAGCTCCTTTAGTATGGATCACTCTATGAAATAAAATTTAGGACGCTTTCAAGACCAAACACAGTACTAGCCTCATTGCAACAGTTCATACAGGCCAGATTGGTTGCAGAAGCAGTTGTCAAGATAATGTTTCCGAACGATGCAAGTTCTTTTTAGATTACAGTTGACATCAGTGCATTAGCCTCAGGAGTTATTCTCATAGGGGGAAGTATAAAAAAGAGTGAGGGAAATATATAAGAGGGAAGTATTGCAGAGAAACAAATACTAAAACAAAGGAATAATGATAGCGGAAGAAAATCATGAAATAGTTTCTTGTGATAGAACTAATGCTATTATGTGTCTTTCATATTTGGAGGCTGATAGAGATTATGATTTGCAACATATTTATTATTATTATATTTCTCTTAATTTTA
>NW_007783113.1:0-470 GCF_000696425.1 Galeopterus variegatus
TAACTGTTTCTCTTTCAGAGAGTAATGCACTTCAGCACCCTTCCAGAGCTTAGACCAGAATCCTATAGGTGTTCAGAATTGGTCTTGTCTCTGCCACAAACCCCACCCTGACCCTTCTTGGGTTATATGCACATCTCATTCAAAAGGCTTAGGGGATGAGCCACTTACAAAGCCTGCACTTGCTGTATTGCCCTCTGAGTAGCATGGTAAGCTTGTTCTACCTCTTCAGTCCAATCCCAAGGATCTCCTTTCTTTATTAATGCATATAGTAGGCATGCCACTTCGGCCATATGGGGAACAAAAACTCTCCAAGACACCAAATGTCCCAAATAAGCTTGTAGCTGAACTCCTGTTGTTGGCAAAGGTTATGCCTGTATCTTATCTATAATAGTTTCTGGGATGACTCAGGTGTCTTACCCGACCAAACAACTCCCAAGAATTTGATGGACAGCCTAGGTGCTTGCACTTTG
>NW_007783113.1:2513-2895 GCF_000696425.1 Galeopterus variegatus
TATGCCAATTGTCGGGCAGGAATCTCGGATCCTTCTGCCCATTCTTGTGCAGGTCCTGAGTCAGGTAATTGAAAGAAGACCCTGGAAGCTTTATGCAAGGTAGACATACTTAATTCTTCAGTTGTGAGCTTCACAGACATAGTTTATTCTCAGACACAAGCTCAGGCTCTATTCCACTAACTGTCCATGCTCTGCCCTCCTTCCATGCTCGTCTCACCAGTAGTTTAGAGCAGTTACCTTTATAGTTTTAGTACACAATAGCGGCCACAAGACAAGCATTGCCTAAGTACAACAATCATGCTGAATCAGAAAACGGGCACCCATGCGCAGTTACATTACTTTTATAACGTTTCTAGTGAATGTGCTGAATCTTGCCCATTTG
>NW_007783114.1:0-2895 GCF_000696425.1 Galeopterus variegatus
ATAACAAAAGGAACTTGCAAAACTACATAAACGCATGGAAATTAAACAACATGTTGTGGAACAACCAATGGGCCAAAGAAGAGATTAAAAAAGACATCAGAAAAGTTCTTGAAACTAATGAAGACAGATTTACAACATACCAAATCCTCTGGGATACTGCCAAGGCAGTGTTATAAGGGAAATTTATAGCAATAAATGTCTACATCTAAAAAAAAAAAAAAAAAAAGGAAGAAGATGTCAAGTAAACAATCTAACAGTGCAACTCAAGAACAACAACAACAAAAAAGAAAGAACAAAGTAAACCCAAAATAAGTAGAAGAAAATAAATATTAAAAATCAGAGCAAAAATAAATGAAAGTGAGACTAAAAATCCAATACAAAAATATCAAACAAAAAGCTGGTTCTTTGTTGTTTTTTTTTTGTCTTTTTTTTGAGACCAGCGCTGCACCGCGCTCAGCCAGTGAGCGTTGTGAGCGCACCGGTCATCCCTGTATAGGATCCGAACCTGCGGCGGGAGTGCTGCTGCGCTCCCAGCGCCGCACTCTCTCAAGTGCGCCACGGGCTCGGCCCAAAAAAGAAAAAAGCTGGTTCTTTGAAAACATAAATAAAATTAATAAACCATTAGGAAGACTAAACAAAAGAAATAAAAGAGAGAGAGAGAAAAAAAATAAGCCTAAATAAATAAAATCAGAAATGTAAATGGAGACATTACAACAGATAGCAATAAAATATAAAGGATCATCACAGACTATTAGGAAAAACTATCCACCAGTAAATATGAAAACTTAGAGGAAAACAATAAACTACTTGACATATATGCTCTACCGAGACTGAATCAAGGACAAACAGAAATCCTAAATAGACCAATAACAAGTTACAAGATAAAATCAGTAATAAAGTCTTACAACAAAGAAAATCCCAGGACCAGAATATGTTACTGCTAAATTCTACCAATTATTTAAAGAAAGACAATACCCATACTTAAATTACCTCAAAAAATTGAAGTAGATGGAATTCTTCCAAAATCATACTATGAGGCCAGTGCTGGCTTGATACAAAAACCAGGCAGGGACAGAGCAAAAAAAGAAAACTATAGGCCATTATCCCTAATTTACAGAGATGCAAAAATCCTCAATGAAATACTAGCAAACCAAATCCAACAGCACATCAAAAAGATTATACACCATGATCATGTGGTATTTATCCCATGGATGTAAGGATGTTTTGACATACACAAATCAATAAACATAGTACATCACATCAGCAGAATGAAAGAAATAAAAAAACATATGATTATCTCTATAGATGCAGAAAAAGCATTTGATGAAATTCAACATCACTTTATGATAAAGACTCTCAATAAAATAGGCATAGGAGGAAACTATCTTAACACAGCAAAGGTTATATATGGCAAACCTACAGCTAACATCATACTGACTGCAGGAAAGCTTAAAGCTTTAATTAGAACTTTCAAATTAAATTAATCATAAGACAAGGATGCCGACTCTCAACGTCTCTATTCAGCATAGTACTGGAAGTCCTAGCCAGAGCAGTTAGGCAAGAGAAAGAAATAAAGGACATACAAATTGGAAAAGATAAAGTCAAGATGTCCCTATTTGCAGATAACATAATGTTATATGGAGAGAAACCTAAAGACTCTACCAAAAAACTCCTAAACCTGATAAACAAATTCAGTAAAGTCACAGGATACAAAATCAATGTACAAAAATCAGTACTGTTTCTATACACCAAAAACAAACTAGCAGAAAAATAACTCAAGAAAGCTATCCCATTTACAATAGCAACAACAAAAATAAAATATTTGGCAATAAATTAAACCAAGGAGGTGAAAGATCTCCACAATGAAAATTAT
The DNA here is from genome assembly GCF_000696425.1 of Galeopterus variegatus. Classification (NCBI taxonomy): domain Eukaryota; kingdom Metazoa; phylum Chordata; class Mammalia; order Dermoptera; family Cynocephalidae; genus Galeopterus; species Galeopterus variegatus. The sequence goes on from NW_007783114.1 coordinate 1,874, forward strand.
AAAACACTGATTGAAGAAATTAAAGAAGACACACAAAAATAGAAAGATATTCCAATATCATGGATTAGAAGAATTAATATTGTCAAAATGACCATACTACCCAAAGTGATCTACAGATTCAATGCAACCCCCATAAAACTATTAATGACATACTTCACAGAAATAGGAAAAAAATCAGAAATTTATATGGAACAACAAGAGATCCCCAATAGTAAAGCAATCTTGACCAAAAAGAACAAAGCAGGTGATTTGGCAAGGGTATTACATTCCTTGATGTCAAAATATACTACGAAGTGATAGTAATCAAAACAGCATGGTACTGGCACAAAAACAGACTTATAGACCAATGGACCAGAATAGAGAATCCAGAAATAAGTCAACTTACATACAGTCAACTGATTTTAGACAAAGGCCCCAAGAACATACATGGGGAAAGGAAAGTCTCTTCAATAAGTGGTGCTGGGAAAATAGAGGATCCATAGGCAGAAGAATAAAACTAGATCCCTATCTCTCACCATATTCCAAAATCAACTCAAAATTGTTAAAGACTTAAATGTAAGGCCCAAAACCATAAAACTTCTAGAAGAATGCACAGGGGAAACACTTCAGGATATAGATGTGGGCAAAGACTTTATGAATAATACTTTAGAGGCATGGGAAACAGAATAAAACATTAACAAATGGGATAATATCAAGCTAAAAAGCTTTTGCACAGCAAAAGGAACAATCAACAAAGCAAAAAAAAAAAAAAAGACCTGCACAATGGAGAAAATATTTTCAAACTGTGCATGTGACAATGGATTACTATCCAGAATATATGACGAATGCAAACAACTCAATAGGAAAAAAAAATAATAATCTGATTAAAAAATGGGCAAAGGAATTAAATAGACATTTTTCAAAACAAGACATACAAATAGCCAATAGGCATATGAAAAAATGCTCAATACCACTAATTGTCAGAGAAATACAAATCAAATCCACAATGAGATATCATCTAACCCTGGTTAGAAGGGCTATTA
>NW_007783115.1:0-2895 GCF_000696425.1 Galeopterus variegatus
CGAACCTGCTGCCGCTTGTTTGTCGATGCAGGATCATTGTTGAAAGAATTATTCGCCTTTTTTGCTCTTAGAAATGCAATTAATACTCTGGTATCACAGCACACAGCTCTCAGGATCGCGCTGTCTCCTGGCACGGCCGCTCCAGACCCGTTGCCATCTTGCCTCTCCCCTGTATAGGTCTTAATAATAGGTAATATGTTTTCACATATCTTATTCTTACTACTATTGAACAGAAACTGTAAGAATTAGCACTATTCTTGATGTAAAAAAGGCACTCAATAATTACTGCATGTATAAATGATAAAGAAATTAATCATTGAACAAAGAATGACTAGCTTGGATTTTTTTTTTTTTTTTAAATCCTGGAGCTGTTATGAGCACACATTTCATACAATAAGATATGTTTTACTAATTTATAATCAGTATTTGACATTCATGCACATGAAATATACCTGAAATACCCATGAACTTCTGTCTGTTCCCCAATTTTAACTCTGCTAAGTCTGAATTAAAGGATGTTAAGTGTTGTTTCCATCCCCTAATATCTTAGTTCTTGATTCTACATTTTATTACTCCTCTCCTCCAGCACATTCACCTTGACAAAAGAGACAGCAACTAAAACTAATGTAAGAAATATAAACATCAAAATGAGGCAATGCTGTTAATATGATAAATAATTAAAATAAAATTGATAGAGAAAAAGAAAATCTTGAGGAGAATACAAACATTGCCATCAGATATACAATGTAGAAGTAACTTTTAACTATTCATGATCATATTTAAAATAAGACCTTCAAATGCAGAATATATTTTTAACCTATGCATGTTTAACACACTTTTTTTAGTGGCTGTGCTTCAAAACATTTTGAAAAATTATTTTTGTTGGTAGAAATATATATTTAAATTACCGGATTCTATATTTTTAATTTATGTGCCTGTAAAACTATTTTTAAGTGAATATTTACATTAATTATCAAACTTTTGGGTTTGCAAATCATCTATTATGCTAGCTCTTAAAATTTTCAATTGGAGTTACATTATATTCATAAAATACATCTTAACAAAAATATTTAGAAAACAGATATTCTCAAAATTAAGATGATCCTTCCCAGTAAAATACAGTTGGTAAAGAGATGAGTGATTGAATGTATGAATGAGTCAATAAATTGATGGCAAGGTTGTATTATGAATTGAGAACAGAAGCATTATCCTGCTTTTGTGACCTTAATGAAGTTTGACAATCAGGCCTCTAGTAAACAGATACTGCTTCTAAAACAAGAAGCTCTCTTCTCTTATTCCTGCCTAGAATTTCAATGATTGAAGAGAATCTTATTTCATATGTGTTTATACGAGGCATTCTTACTCATATTACCTTGTTAGATAACATCATGAGCATTTATTTGTCTTCTAAAAGCATTCTCTGAATGCTTGTGGAATCTGCAAAATATACAGAAGCTCAAATAATAATTTTTAATTTTGTATTACACCCTCCTGTTATTAGGCAAACATGTGATGCAATTGTTTTCTTAATGTCAAATGCTACTCTTTATATTATGCACTGATCATCTTTATGCTGTAGAAGATCCCTTGTGGCAAAACATGATGGCAAGAAAAAAAAAATAATCACAGAGAAGAGTGCTATTCCCTTTATCATCTAAGTATTGGTTATTTTCTTTTATACAAGCATTGTTGCAAAATACATTATTTTCTGACTTAGCCATTCAGTCATTTAAGCTAATAAATAAAACAATAAAAAGTAATTTTAAAAAACTGTGTGCATAACCACCTGATTACACACAGAATGTAGAAACTACTATCTGCATTTGTAAAGAGAATGATAATATAATTTTTTCAAGATATACAATTCAATTAATTCAACCACCAGGCCACGTATATTTTCATACTATGTTCATGACATATATATTTTTTAAATTGAAGAGCAGGGAAATACTTTAGCTCTTTTATTAATCTAGAGGTAAATATTTTCTAGTTGAGAAGGGATTACATTGCAGCAATTATGGCAGATATGTTTATACATGATAAAATATGTGCCAGGTACTCTAAAACGCAATTGGTAAGAATGTTTGGTGCAGAAAGAGCTAAACTATAAAAACTGCATGTGCTTGTATAAAAAGAGCAAAATGAATCCAGTGAGCATTATCCATAATCCTGACCATTTCTCATGACTTCCTCTTCTTGGGAACTGCCCTGATACACTTTCATCCCTGTTAAATCAGAATACTAAGAGATATTATGAACTGATCCAGGTTTACCAAACTGACCTAATCTGAAGCAATTACACTTATTGCCAACATAAGTAATCATTGCAGCTGAAATAAGCTGATGTCACTAAGTCCACTAAAGAAGCTTATGCTCTCTTGCTGCTGAGATCCTAGAGCTGCCTGGCTTTTGTCTTTCCTTTTATCTTTTCTTTATGGAATTCCTCAGAATTCCATAATTCTGAATGTTTCCATGAAATATCTTGCTTTTTTGTTTACTTAATATAACCAACGTGAATTTCTAGCTTGTGTAACCATAGGAATCTTTATTACACTAATGTATTAAAGGAGATGAAAAACAGATATTTTTTGGAAACTAAGGGAAAGATATTTGAGAAAAAAGGGAAAGATATATTTTACCTATAGGTCCTATACCGAAGGACATATAAGTAAGTTTGTTTAATGATAGCATTAACATTTATTATTCAATTAATTAAGGCATTTATCTGTTCAACAAATATTTGTTGAAGTTCTTGTATATCTTGGTTTGTGTGGATATAATGGTGAGACAGGGATCAGAAGTAATCTCTGATGTCATGAGGTTTATATTTTGTTTTTTCCATAGAGAATTGACATAGAAGAGGCATCGTTTATTACAAAAAGTATTACACTGACA
>NW_007783116.1:0-1244 GCF_000696425.1 Galeopterus variegatus
AAGTAAGCACTTGTGTTTCCTTGTTTCTAGCTTCTGTCTTATTTCTTTACTATTTTTGATTTCTTCGTTTCTTCCTGCAGATTGAAGTCACAGCAGTGTGCTGTCATTTCCTGTGACTCTGAGGATTTTCCTCCTGAATTTCTGGTAGGGCGAGTCTGCAAATAATAGCTTCTCTTCATTTTTGTTTCACAATAAGTGTTTTTACTTTGCTTTTATTTTTGAAGCATAGTTTCACTGGATATTGAACTTGTGGCTTAGTTTTTTTGTTTTTTTTTTTTCTCATCAGGATTTAAGTCTGTCATTGAAGGTCTGCTGGCCTCCATTGGTCATGATGAAGTCAGCCAACAGCTTTACAATTTTTTCCTACGTAGTGAGTCAGGATTTTCTCGATGCATTTGAGATATTCTCCTTGTCTTGGCATGAGTGTTTTACCTATAATGTGTGATTATGATTGTCGTGTTTATCTTGAACAAATTCCATTGATTCTTTAATCTATAGGTTAGTCTGTTTCATGACTTTGAAAAGTTTTTGCCATTATTTCTCCAAATATTTTTTTCAGCCCCTTTCTCTTCTCTTTTGTGACTCCCATTACACAGTTGTTGGTTTTCTTCACATTGACTTGTAAGTCTCTGAGCTCTTCTTCATTCTTTTTAAAGTTCTTTGTCATTTATTTTTGTAGATTTGATAATTTCTATTAGTCTGTCTTCAGGATCATTGATTCTTCTGACAACTAAAGATGTTGATGGCCCGATCTACCGAACTTTTCAGTCACGATATTTTACTTTCCAGCCCTAGAATTCTCATCTGGCTCTTTTACATATTTTCTGTATTTTTATTGAGTCCCTATTTTTTGTCATTGTCTTTATATTTTCCTTTTACATTAGTTGATCATAGTTTTAAAAACTTCTTTGAACAGTCTATATAATAACTGCTTTAAAGCTTTTGTTAAATCCAGTACTTAGGGAATGTCAGAGTCAGCTCCCACTGACTAGTTTCACTTCTCAATATGGTTTGTACTTTCTTGCTTCTTTGCAAGGATTTTTATGGAAATTTGAGCATTTTACATAATATTTTCTAGTACATCTCTCAAATAATACAGAATCCTTGACTCTATTTTACTTTCTAAGTATTGTTGAGTTTCTCTTTAATAACTTGCCTGGAATTAACATTGCAGAGCCCATCTCCTTCTTAGAGTGTGGCCATTGATATCTCTGCTTTTATTTTTTACTTTTAATTTTTAGCTT
>NW_007783116.1:2219-2895 GCF_000696425.1 Galeopterus variegatus
GAGTCTACTAAAAACTAATGAGTCTAAATTTTATGGGCTCATGCAATTCTATACAAAAATTTATAACAGAACACACAGATAATTCGTTACATTTAAGAAACATAAATAAATAAAATCCAAAAAAATCTAAGGAATGTTTTCAGAAAGATAAAAATCAGGCTTGCTGCAAGTTCCTGCTCTGCAGAGGAAAATAAATGCAGGTGGCCATGTCTCTCTCATTCTAAAACCAATGCACCTCCACATCTCCATGGGTGATTTAGGTTACAGTGAGGAGCTGATCAGAAATTTATATTCCAGAACCACCTTTCCTTTGTTGCTTAGCGATCTTTCCTGATGGCCCTGCAACTGCATCACTCCTTTTTAGAATTCATAAAGAGTGTCACTCAGGTAGCCACAGCAGTGTGTGTGCGAGGTTGACCACAACTGCCCACGTGAGCAGGACCCAGGCTCTGACCCCAGTGAACCAACACCGTTTTCTGAAGACACATCCATCAAACACACCCAGACTCAGGCTCCCCCCTCTCCTTAACAATCTGAGAAATGTGAGTTCACACTCCTCATCTAAATGAAATCCAGTCTGGGTTTTACCTGTGTTCCTCCAAATTGTGCTCTCCGTGGGTGGCAAGTACTTGCTGCAAGGACTTTCCCTTCTATAGTCTGAAGGCCTTTTGGGGTT
>NW_007783117.1:0-950 GCF_000696425.1 Galeopterus variegatus
CCCAGACTTGGAGTTAAAGAAGTTGGCAACCTGGAAGCACCAATGAGTACAGACAATCGAAGCCCCAACAAAAATCTGCGCTCTCTAGCCAAAGGACTAGGAAAGGGGCAGCCTGACAAGCCAGAAAACTTTTAGACAGTAACCCTTTTACCCTAGCCAGACATCACAGAAAACACTGTGATCCCACTGCCCCCTGTGTCAGCAAAGGACTACTGGGGAGTCTAGACTTCCAAACATGCTAGGCTGTAATAACAAAGAGCTCCAACCTCCTTCCCATTCCCCAGGTGGAATCACAGAGCACCAAGTAGGAACTGAGGATTTTTATCCCCGACAGGAGGTAAGGAAGCCTCCACCCCCTGTAGTGGCAGTGGAGACCATGTGCAGAGCCTGGACTTGGACTCACACCCAGAAAATGAAGCATCCCTACCCTTCCCTGTGGGGTAATGTCAGAGGAGGCCTACTGGAGAGTCAGAACTTCCACCACTGCCAGTGGTAACAAAGGTCATCCCCCACCTCCCAGGGTGTCAGTGGAGGCCAGATAGGAAGCAGTAATGAGGCACTCGCTCCTGCTCCTCCTAGCCAGGGTGGCATCAGCAGAGGCACAGTGGGGAGCTGGAACCCCCCCCCTCACCCAGCAGAAACAGGAGCCCTTCCTCCCTCAAGGATGTCAATGGAGGCCAAATGGGAAACCTGGAATTTTACCCCCACTTGGCAGTAATGAGGTGGCTTCTCTCCTTCCTTGCCCTGCCCAAGAGCTGTCAGAAGTCAACTAAAACAGAGGTTTAAATAAGATCCAGAGTCATATAACATAATACCTAAAATAGATGGGAAAAGGCAATCAACATAGCACCAAGACCAAGATGACACAGATTTGGAATATCTGACAAAGATTTTTATTTTTATTTTATTTATTTATTTATTTATTTATTTATTTATTTATTTATTTATTT
>NW_007783117.1:2245-2895 GCF_000696425.1 Galeopterus variegatus
AAAAACCCCACAGTTCTCAATACTACAAGTAAGTTCTGTGCCCTTTTCTATAAACAGACTTAGAAATTCAACTTTATAAAGCAAAATACAGAATAAGTGTATTTAATTTAAATTGCAGAGCAACTGTTTCATAAATATTCTTTAATCTTCTTCCTTTTCAAACAAAGGGTAATGGTTAATCCAGTACTTTACATTCACAAAGTTACTTGTCTAAATAGCTTTTTCATTGAATATTTCGTATTAAGCACTATTAAAACTGGCAGCTTGATACAACTGTAATTTAAATCTAATGAAGATTAAATCTAAGTAATAAGGGCTTATGGAAATAAGGCTAAGTAATAAGGGCTTCCACATTAGGACTGAATAAGAGTTTGTGTCCGACTGTGATGGATCTTACAGAAAGCCTGGAATTATGGTAAAGTCAAGGATATAGTGGTATGAACTGTACTTAGGTGACAGTAGAAGGACAGGGCAGGCTAGAGAAGAAAGTTTCAAAAATTCCCAGGGCTGGGCAAAGGCTAGAGATTTGCGTGGAGTTAAAACATAGAGAATGAGTGATGTACAGGGCTGGATGCCCAGAAATTGCTATAGGAATCATTCTATAGGAAGATCAATCTATAAGAAGAAAGGGACGGTTGGACTTCAGCTGA
>NW_007783118.1:0-2895 GCF_000696425.1 Galeopterus variegatus
GTCCCAGCCCCAGGTACGAGGTGAACTGTCCCTCTACTTTTCTTTCCAGGTCAGGAGATCTCGGAGCCCAACATTCTATCCACAAACTTAAAACTCTGAGCTCAGGACCACCGTATCTAAAACCTGGAAAGGAGCAGTGTGTTTTAGAAGCCCAAGTAGTAAAAAGACCACAGGCTTTGGAGGCCTCTAGATGTAATTGACATTGGCCAAAATATCCAAAGTTTCTGAGCCTCATTCGCTTATTTGTGAGAAGAGCCTGGTAACACTGACCATTTAGCCTGTCTCCAAGTGAGGACTGTGGACCATGGTGTCAGAATCACCCCAGGGTCTCCTGTTTGAGATGCTTTTACCACCACACCTCCATCAGCATCGCTGAAGGTGGATGCCGGGGCTGCCTTTTCACAAACCCCCAGTGACTTTAACATACCTTAACATTTGAGAACTTCTGACTTTTCTCATAGGGTACCTGTGAGGATTAAGTGAAATACGAACTTGGATACCTGGAACGTATTTAACACACAGTACATATTAATTCCCTCTCACTTTTCCTACATGCTGGCCACAGGAAGAGGTTCTTATTGTTCTCTGAGGCCTTTAATTCAGTGTCCCACCTCTGAGAACACAAAATAGCACCTCCATAGCACTTTTCCTACTGTCCTCTTCCCCCTTCCTTTTCCTGAAGTCCAGAGTGCTCTGTTGGTGCAGGCCATGACCAGGTGGGGGAGTGTCCAGGATTGTAGGGTGGCCCACTTGCTGGCTCTCCACTTCCTCAGTCCACGGACCTGCTCAAGCACTGATCAGACCTTCCCTTTCCAGCCATGCCACACCGTCTAGCTGGAAACCCCTGGCCAGACACTGAAGTCATTTGGGAGCTTTAAAAAATACTGATCCCTAGGCCCCAGCTCCTGAGAGACTCACTTTATTAGCCTGGGACACGTGGCCTGGGCATTGGGAATTTTTAAGCTCCCTGGTGTTTCTAATGTGCAGTCAAGGTTGGGCACCACTGCCCTGAAGGATGTCCTCCAGGAAACCATGAGACACAAATACAGACTACAGGAGGGATGGCCAGCCATGCCCTGAGCACTCAGATCCATTGCCACTTGCCTGAAGAATGGAAAAGAGACAACTGATTCATAAAACCTCCATGTCGCCACGAGATCGATCCTGTTGGGGTTGGTAGCGTAATACCTCCAGGCAGCCTGAAGAGGAGAGAAGAGAGGCAGAAATGACCTGGGGGCGCCTGAAACTTTTGCACAGACTCCCACCACGTTAAAACAGTCTTTAAGCTCTTGACTCCTATGAGACACTCACCACAACTGGACACGAGTTCACAAGTGGGTGGTCATGCCCGGAGCATCCAGGCAGCTGTAGCCAGGACACTCCAGTTTCCTATTTACTGTGCTCCTGTGACCCTGGCAGCCCATGGTGGGGCATGCTGGGGATGGAGAGCTGGCAGGTGTCAAATATTCACTGGCTGATGACTGTCTACTGGGCAGGACAAATGGGCAAAGTGGCTCAATATCTTGCTCCATAGCACTTTTCCTACTGTCCTCTTCCCCCTTCCTTTTCCTGAAGTCCAGAGTGCTCTGTTGGTGCAGGCCATGACCAGGTGGAGGAGTGTCCAGGATTGTAGGGTGGCCCACTTGCTGGCTCTCCACTTCCTCAGTCCACAGACCTGCTCAAGCACTGATCAGACCTTCCCTTTCCAGCCATTCCACACCGTCTAGCTGGAAACCCCTGGCCAGACACTGAAGTCATTTGGGAGCTTTAAAAAATACTGATCCCTAGGCCCCAGCTCCTGAGAGACTCACTTTATTAGCCTGGGACACGTGGCCTGGGCATTGGGAATTTTTAAGCTCCCTGGTGTTTCTAATGTGCAGTCAAGGTTGGGCACCACTGCCCTGAAGGATGTCCTCCAGGAAACCATGAGACACAAATACAGACTACAGGAGGGATGGCCAGCCATGCCCTGAGCACTCAGATCCATTGCCACTTGCCTGAAGAATGGAAAAGAGACAACTGATTCATAAAACCTCCATGTCGCCACGAGATCGATCCTGTTGGGGTTGGTAGCGTAATACCTCCAGGCAGCCTGAAGAGGAGAGAAGAGAGGCAGGAATGACCTAGGGGCACCTGAAACTTTTGCACAGACTCCCACCACATTAAAACAGTCTTTAAGCTCTTGACTCCTATGAGACACTCACCACAACTGGACACGAATTCACGAGTGGGTGGTCATGCCCGGAGCATCCAGGCAGCTGTAGCCAGGACACTCCAGTTTCCTATTTACTGTGCTCCTGTGACCGTGGCAGCCCATGGTGGGGCATGCTGGGGATGGAGAATATTCACTGGTCCATGACTGTCTACTGGGCAGGACAAATGGGCAAAGTGGCTCAATATCTTGTACGCATAAGGCATCTCTTTCTCTCTTGGCTTATGGGCAGATGTGAGGCAGCCAGTGCTCCTTGCAGCGGACTGGCTAAGCATGTGGACTTTAGGCTGACTCTTCCCTGTGGGTCCCTAGGTCTGGCCTGGGGTAGGGAGTAGAAGGAGAAGGAAGCCTAGTAGGGCCCCTGGTCCAGGCCAAATTCTCCACTCCAACATTATTGATAAAACAGCCGATGGGCTGATCCCTGAGTTCTGTGTCGAATTCTTACTTGGACTGAGATGGGGGAATGATAAGATTGTCACCTTAAGTACACACAGAGACAGGTCATATAGATACCTGTGACAATGCCCATGGCCATCCACAAGCATGCATGTGCAAGCAGACTCTCTCCTGCCTGGTTGCACACATGTGCATACAGACATACCCCACACATGGATCCGAGCCCTGTTCCAGTTCATTCCCAGGCAGACAGACCTGAATGAGCTCAGCCGCTGGCTTCCTCCTTT
>NW_007783119.1:0-377 GCF_000696425.1 Galeopterus variegatus
AAAATGTGGTATATATACACAGTGGAATACTACTCAGCCATAAAAAAAGAATGAAATTCTGTCATTGGCAGCAACATGGATGAGTCTGGAGAAAATTATGTGAAGTGAAATAAGCCAGACAAGGAAAGAGAAATATCACATGTCCTCACTCATAACTGGGTGCTAAGAAAGAAGGAAAGAAAGGAAGGAAGACAGAAAGAAAAAGAAAGAAAAGACTACAACAATGTGTTGAACTTTCAGAAGGAGAGAACAAACCTAAGGATATTAGAGATGGGGGAAGTGAGGGAGAGAGTTTGGGGAGTGATAGTTCAGGTAAACAGTATAAAGAAAAATTATGATTTGTAATAATGAATATGCTAATAATAAAAAAAATTTTT
>NW_007783119.1:2094-2895 GCF_000696425.1 Galeopterus variegatus
AAAAAAAATGCAAACATTCAAACCTTATCAACCCCAAGTAAGACACTAAAGAGCTATTCAAGACTTCTTCAAACCAATTACACAAATACATTTTTATTTTTGGTTACAGTCCCCTGCTATGCACAAGACCATAGGAATGCTGGAACAATTACACATTTGAAAACGGCACAAAGCAAAGCAAGGAGATAACATGCCAGCCTTAGAGAAGCTGTCTTGAAAGTGCAAACTGCATTTTCTCTTCCTGAACCACTAGGATAAGAACAGGTACCTCGACGACACGGCAGGGTCATGAGCATGCTTTCTAAACCAGACTGTTGGGACATTTACTGGAACCAGGTCTCCATGCCTCTGAAGATACCTTCGGTTTTAAACAGTTAACAGGCTTCAACTAAATATAGTGCAAATCAAATACTGAGGAGCAAAACGACAGAATAGAGACCGCCATCGATCGACCTGCTGTCTCTCTACCTGGCACAATGCCACACGTGACAAATTGGCACACGGTAACAACTTCTATTTAGGTTTTGATATGGAAGGCGGTGCGACGAAGAGAATGCAGGGCCACCACACAGCAGCCCCGGAGCAAGGCTCCGATGTTGTAGACGGGATCTGTCCCCCCTCTCTGAGTACTGAATGCCCACAGAACGGTGGGGACCACGGGGGCGGCCACCGCCAGGAGATCCACCAGGAAGCTGCTGCTCCAGTAGTGCGTTGCGACGCGCCCCCGAGGCAGCGGGATGAGGCCGTCCAGCCTTTGCTCCGTGCAGGCTGCAAAGTCCAGCTCCCTCATGAGGCGGTTCT
>NW_007783120.1:0-1453 GCF_000696425.1 Galeopterus variegatus
CGGGAGCGCCACTGCGCTCCCAAGCAGCGCACTGTAGCAGTGCGCCACCGGGCCGGCCCCTTTCATATTTATTTTTTGAAAAACTGAAAAGTCTTTAGATTTCTAGTCTCGGTGATGTTAAGTGAAAGTATCTGAAACATGAACAATATGGCCAGAATGGTTCCTTCATTCCCCCAATTGATTTCATATATTATCCAAGGAGAAGAAAGATTCAAAGCTGCCTTCATTGTTGTCATTGGCTATTATTTCATAACAATTTATTTCTGGGAATTTTCTGAATGGGAAAATTAAATAGTCTTATCTTAGTTATTAATACTAATCTTAAGCAGTGTTTTCATTTGCAATGATGTTTAAAAATTATTTATATGATACGTATTTTCTATTTTTTAAATTTCCTGTTAGGCTGTCTTATTCTTTCATCACAAATTAATCCCTCTGTTCTGCACTTTGAATGGTTGACGTCCTTGAATGAGGGGCTGTTTATTAAGTGAAGCAGTACATTTTCAAAAGGGAAAGTCTCTCTTCCCTGTTCTTTAACATAATTTTTTTCTCTCATACAACTGAAAATTGGATTAGCCATTTATGGGTTTTTTCCCATTTGAGTTGTGTTGCAAATTCAAGCTTTTTTCCCAAAAGTGGAAATAATGTGGTGGAGGGGATTACAGTAATTAGGATTTCATATCTTTATTTCCAGTTATTTTGACACAACTTTAATATGTTTGAGTAGTAAGTTTTTCCCAGAATGTTATATTTTCATTATAGTCTTATCTTTTGTATTTGTAGCTTTTTCCCTTTCTGCCGGTCTCATTTGCAGTCTCACTGACTTTATCATGTTTAAGTAATTTTATATTTTGTGCTTTAAGATAATAACACTGATATAAGATTAAAGTGATACTAATGCCAACTGCAACAGTTTTCTAGACAATGCTGTTAGTACATTGCCATCTTTAATTAGCTGGAATAAAAATGACCCAGCTGAAAATCTATTTGGCAAATAGAACTCTTTGGTATGGAAATCTAAAAGGTATGATTTCTTTACCCTTTATATAATAATAATAGCAATAATGATAAAAATAGGTTATATTAGCCTAGCAGACTATAAACATTTTCTTGTTTCTTACAGTTCTTTATAAACCACCATAATGAGTATAGATTATCATTCATTCATTCCCTAACTCTTGCCTGTAGACTTGCTAGGATAAATATTTTCAGATTTTAGGTATTGTGATAAAAATTATCTTTTACTTTTCTTGAGCATTTTCTATTTCTCCTTGAGCTCTCTATTCCTCACTTAAGTAACTGAGTAGGCATGTATAAGATTTGGGCCATTGTTTCTTAATTATCATTTTATTTAACCTGCAGGAGTCTGGACAGCAAGTTTTTGGATAAAATTTTTTTTTAGTTACTTAAGCTGACTTAGCAAGGTAAAAGTTAAATATTTCTGCTGTGCCTT
>NW_007783120.1:2150-2894 GCF_000696425.1 Galeopterus variegatus
TTTTTTTTAGTTACTTAAGCTGACTTAGCAAGGTAAAAGTTAAATATTTCTGCTGTGCCTTAAGCTCACATAAAGCCCCTTAATAAATGGCAGCCTTGGTTTTGAAAGCTAATCTCTTCTCTTAAGTAGTTAGTGGAGGCTGGCTCACTACCACCAGCTCACAAGGGTTTCAGCACTCCTGTTAATGGTTGAGATTTATTGGTCCCATTCACTTTAACTAAACCCCTGTTTCCTCTGGACGATGTGAAACAGACACCCATTCAGTGTGTATGGTCTTCTTCATTCTTTGTTGTATTAGCTGATCATGACACAATTTTCTTTACACACAAATATGGCAACAGTTATCACATTTTATCTCTATTCTTACTAGTTTTAGCCAGCTCCTTAGCTCTCTGTTACTGCTAGCAAATATTCTTACACTCACATAGCATTATAAATTTTTCTCATTCCCTTTAATTTTCATTATTCCACTGAAACCTCCTCTTGTCCTTTCTCTGCAGCTGGGTGATCACCCTTTTTTTTTCTTTCTTGGAGCTACGGTTCTGCGACTGTCCTCTCATTCCCTTTTTTCGTAGTGTCATCTCTGTCTTGTGAGCTCTGGGGCTTGGGAGATCTGGTGTGAATTCTCTCTCACATTCCTGTTCCATATAAATTCCTTGGCTTAGCTTCCTGGTTGATTCTTCTCTTTGTACCTCAAACTTTGCCTCCTCAAAGGGCCGGCCTGTGGCTCACTTTGGAGAGTGC
>NW_007783121.1:0-388 GCF_000696425.1 Galeopterus variegatus
TCTTTTCCACCCCAGCCTTCTTCTGCAGCTTTAGTTTTGGGCCCTGAAAACAACTTATCTGGAGTTTCACAATGAACAACAGCACATTTCCACTTCATCCCCACTATGAGACCAGGCGTTGACTTCTACGTTGAAGTTTGCACAAGGAGTGATAGCTGCGACCTGCCTTCGGATCTCAGCGACCCTTTTGAAATTCCCAGAAGCAAGCTTTTTGGGCAGAAAGAGCTACATGATGGGAAGGTGTAGAGGTGTGGACAATCCTGGAATGCTGGAAAGGCTAGAGCACGGGGTCTGTAGCTGGACGGCAGGGAAGGGGTGACAGGGTAGATGAGGCTGTACAGACAGATGGTAGCTGGGCCGTGGAGCCACAAATACCAGGCTAGTCCAT
>NW_007783121.1:2323-2894 GCF_000696425.1 Galeopterus variegatus
AAAAAAAAAGAATAGACAAATAGATCAATGGAACAGAATAGAGAATTCAGACCACAGAAATATAGTCAACTGATCTTTGACAAAGGAGCAAAAGTAATACAATGGAGAAAAGACCGTCTTTTCAACAAACAGTGCTAGAACAACTGGACATTCACGTGCAAAAAAAGAAAAAATGTAAAAATGTAAAAGCCATTCATGGGTCATACAAAATCAGGCAGGTGGCTGGATTTGGTCCCTGGGCCATAGTTTGCCAACTGACCCCTGATCTAGCTGGTACTGAAAGAGTATTATCACAGGGAAATGGGAAGGTGGCATCTCTGGTCATTAGCAATAGCCCTTAGCCCTTGGGCTCCCAGGTAGGAGGCTGGGATCTACCTCCAGGTTACAAGGCTGGTGCTGCTGCTACGACTCCTCCCTGGGCTTCGCCAGGACCTTCGCAGGTAGGAGAACATAGTTGCCGGATGACAAATCCCCCCTGATCTTTAAGAAATGACTTATTCAGCACATCTCTTAGGCCTCCAGGCTTTAAACCTGGGAGAAATTTTTTTTAAAAAAATGCTCTTGGGCCGGC
>NW_007783122.1:0-1109 GCF_000696425.1 Galeopterus variegatus
ATCCCTTGAAAAGTGAAAGCAGGAAAGAATGTTAGGAATTCTGTCTGATACAAATTCTGAATTTATTCTACCCATTTTGTTATTCACTCCCTCGTCTATTCATCTATGGGACAGGTACTATTCTCTTTTAAACAAATGCACCACAATTTTTACACACATTTTTATCCTATATCGCTTTCTCTGTGTTATCTCTATCTTTCTTTTTATGTCTCAAACACACAGACACAGACACACAACCCACACACATTCTCTTTCTCTCTCATATATATATGAGATACGTATAAATGTGTGTGTATATGTATATATTTACATATACATACATTTATACCTCTCTTCTTGGAAAACTCCATATTTAGTCTTTTTTTTTTTCAAAACTTGGTGAAAAGACCAAAAAAAATATCAAAGGAATGAAAATCAGGTATGATAAGCAACTGGTCATCTGCATCATTCATTGGTTCAGTGAAGGTAGTCAGATTTTCAGAATTCATCCAGCTCTGATAACATATTATGTCAGATATAAAATAGAAAATCAAAGTCAGTACAGCATTTTCACACAAAACCTATCCTTGTCTGGCTTAATTTTATTCAGACAACACTAAACCAGTAAAATTATGTCCTGGTATATGGCTGTGTTACAGAATCAAAAATTGTTTTTTGCTTTCTAATTTTATCCACTAGTTTATTCATGTACACTGCAAATCTTTGTATTTTTTGTGCACTAATTTTTGGCATTACAGAAGCCAACAATTTCCTCACTCTCATGGAACACACATTATAGTAGAGGGGACAGATCTAGAAAAAGTTACCTAATATAACTTCCCTAGGTTTTTTTCCCTAGGGCGACGCGAGGTTGCTGCAGCCCCGCCTCCTCCCGCGGCGCACCCCCGCTCGCCTTCTGCGCATGTGCGCGCGCGCTGATCCCGCCCCCGCCGCGCCACGGTCGAGGCCATTTCGACACCGCTTTCAGGCAAGTTGGTGTCCGTTTCCTCGGTGTTTCTGTGCAAGGCCTAAGCCACGGACCGTCCTAAGAGGGCTGAGCTCTCCGAGGCGGAGGCCGGTAAGGGAGAGACGTCCTGGGCACCATGTGGGCGGAGGGCCGCGACTCGGCA
>NW_007783122.1:1606-2894 GCF_000696425.1 Galeopterus variegatus
CACATCACCAAATCTTTCTTAACTTCTGGACCCAGCACAAGATCTCTTTTGTATTGTATATTTATGCCCAAGAAGGCAAGAAATAGTTCTTGGAGGACAAAAGTAAATCTTAACTATTTTTAAGTGTAAAAAATATACCCAACATACTCATGTACACACACATACACACAGAGTACATAAACAATATATGTATGTACATGTATATAGGTATACACATATAAATATATTAATGGTGTTAAAGGCTCATGGTGGGACAATTGAGAAAATAATGTGTAAAAATTCTCTTGGCAAGGGGGCGGTAATGAAAGAATGGTTGAAAAACATATCTTCAGACCAAAATAATTTTGTCTTAACTTTACCTCCTCTAACTTTTGCAAAATTAAGAAAAACGCCACAACATGTATTTAATGTAAGTTATTAAATCATGTAATGCATCACAGTGAAATAATACACATGTTAACCACACAGCTGATACAGTACTTAAGATATTATGAAGTGTATCCCCCAATATTTGGACAGGATAAAAGTGACTGCACAGACTCTCATGAAGAAAACAACAGACTCCTTCAATGACACATACCCAGATTTGACAATGTTGTACTGACTCTTTGTTTTTAATAACTACAGTACCAATGCTGGAAACAGGTCACTTTGTAAGGCACTTTGTAAATTCAACACTCAAGAATTCTTTTCCATTGTATTATCCCATTCTTTACATGAGGACTTTGAACTTATTGCCTAGGGTAATAAGATGCAAGACAGATCACCTAAATCTATGGAATCATATTTTTTTTCTTAATATCATAGGATCCAACTAAATTTTAATAATAATTTCAATAAATATCATCAAACATGCAAGCCCTATTTTACTGCTAGAATGATATTTTTAACAAGCCTATATTTGTTGAAATAGATACAAAATAATGAAGACCTCCATTCATGTAAGCAGTGGATAATGCAGATAATTTAACTGGGTACTTTATGGTAATAGCCACACTTTTAAGAAAATGAACACAACATCCTCCTGGTTTGAGCAAGGAAATCTCAGAAAGAAGTATTTGTTATTGGATAGAATTGACTCTGGGTCATTGAAGCTTTGCCCTCCTGAAATTCACCATACCCCAAGGCTCTCTCATGTAAATGTTTGTGGACACTGCTCAGTCCACCAGACAGCTTAGAAGGTTGGTTTTGGGCTTTAACAAGATTGATGTCCCCTTGGCATATGGTCAAGGTTCAATTTGAAGTGGAAAAAATAAATTTAGGGAAGCCACCTTCATGAAATATATTT
>NW_007783123.1:0-2894 GCF_000696425.1 Galeopterus variegatus
CAGGAGCCCAGAATGGCCAAGAAGCAGTTTTATTTCATAGTTCAATGACACCTCTGCTACATCCTTTGGTGAAATCTTTCTGCCCTTGGAAATTAAGACCTCCAAACCAATAGAGTTCAAAGTTGCTAGGACTGGAAGCAAAAATTCCACAAATAGATTATTAAATAATATAGTGAGAAAAATCACTTGCACTTCCACCCCTTGATTCCTCATTATTCTTGCTATAAGGAAGACAGAGCCATATAATGCTCACCAATATTAAACATACACTACATCCCATAAGACTTCTGTCCTACCCCATGTTTTTAGGACATTGACTCTTAACTGGCATAACAACTCTATCTTCACTAATTCATTCATCCTTCAGCTAGGCCAAGGGTTTGTGTGTGTTAGAGAATATGGAAGGGCCGTTAAATTACCATTAAGGTGGGAGCCCATTGCTATTCATCCTTTGCATTGAAATTAATTGCTTGATCAGAGGAGATGATGTTAATGCCATGACATTATCCTGGACATATTCTGGGATATGAAGTTTCCTTTGCTGTCTATAATACTCTGTCAGTGCCACCATCCATGGACTCATGGAATACCACTGAAGTTTTATGACCATGTAATTAGCTGCCGCTGTGAGAAATCACCCACTGAGAAATCACTGGAAAACACTGTCGTGGCTTACGTAAGAGGCTGACTGACATGCATAGAACGTGCCATGTTGTACATTGCAGAAGAAGTACCACTGAAGTTTCATGACCATGTAATTAGCTGCCGCTGTGAGAAATCACCCACTGATAAATCACTGGAAAACACTGTCATGGCTTACGTAAGAGGCTGACTGACATGCATAGAACGTGCCATGTTGTACATTGCAGAAGAAGTCTTTGGATAAGCCTCTACATTGGACATGAATGTCTTCACTGTTCACTCATTCTCAGTAGCTCATCAACACATTTCTTCCCTAGAATTTCTTGTCACAAGTTTTCTAATTCTAATCCATCCAATCCATTATCATCCAGCCAAATCGATAGCAACCATACATAAATCAGTTAAAATTCACATTTATGGCCATCTTTATTTTAGAAAAAGTGGACTACAACATGTACTACTTGAAGTTCTTCTTACTGGAAGGATTTTTCTTCACTTCAGTCTTTTTGAGCTACCCCTTGTGTGATAACAGTCCATTTTCAAATGGTAACTGCATATCTTACAAAACCAATTGTAAACTAGGTTCAGGTTTTTCTCCCTCCATTAACCAGTTGTAAGGGACTCCCCACTAAACCAAATGCATGGACTTGAATTGAGGGAGAGGAGACAAAGTAGCAGAAACCACTGTCAAAGGTGTCGACTTACTTGTACAGGCAAATTATCTGTGCTATCCAGACCTGCCTATGACTAGTGGAGACCCCTCGTGTACTATCTCCACTTGATGATAGACCACTGTGAACATGCCTAATCTTGTGGATATGCAAATCGTATAACTTTCTGACCATGATGAGAAGCTCAGATCTCATCACTATCTGAAGTCATATGCTGGTATATTAATTGTCTAACCAACCTCATTGGTAAGTCAGAGGCTTACTTAAAAGGAGGATAGTTATCTGCAGAGGAGTGTGTGAATTTTTTTCCAAGCCCTAGAGGACTACTCTGTGATTTTTGTTGGTTCTTATTAGAAGCTTCACACAGAACACTTATCTGCCATAGATACTTCTACTATTGGGTGGATTATAATGCCAAAGAGGAAGAGCAGTTTTCATTTTAACCTGAATTTGCTGAAGAGCTTTACCTTGCTCTGATCAACAATCAAATCTGACAGCCTATGGGTGATTCAATAGATGGGTTGAAACAGCACAGTCAAATGTGGCATATGTTGCCTCCAAAATAAAAAAAATTTTTTTTTCTCTTACTTGATGTTGATATAAATTGCCACAAATTTCTTTCATCTTGCCTACAATATTTTGACATTTCAGAGACTATTAGACCCCTATAAACCTTAGTGAAGTGGCAGGTGTCTGAATTTTGGTGAGATTTATCTCTCACTCTTCAGTTTACCTATATCTCATTATGAAGGCATTTAAAACCCTTATTATTTCTGGGTGAACTGATCTAATCACCAAAATATTGTCAATGTAGAAGACCAGAGTAATATTATGTGGAATATCAAGATGATCAAAGTCTTTGTGAACTATTTTATGGTACAGCGGAAAAGATGATGTAGTCCTGAGACGAGACTATAAAGGTATACCATCAACCTTGCCACGTAAAAGAAAACTATTTTTGGTGATTCCTGTAAATCATTATGGAGAAAAAGCATTAGGTAGAGCATAAGGTAAATACCAGATACTAGGGGCTGTGTTAATCTGCTCTAGTAAAGATACTACATCTAGAACATCCATTGGGAATAAGAGTCATTACCTGGTTAAGTTTATGAAAATCCATACTCATTTTCCAAGGTACATCAAACTTCTGCATAGTCTTCACAAGTGAGGGAAGTGGGATGAAATGTATTTTACCACTCCCGCATCTTCGAAGTCATTGACGGTGTCATTAACCTGTACTGTTGCCCCAGAGATGTGGTATTTTTCCTAGTTTGCTATCCTGGTGGGTAAGAAAAGTTAGAAAGCCTTGCACTTAGCCTTTTCTACCACATTGACTCTTCTCCAGTAGATCACAGAGCTGATGTCAGAAAAATACCAGTTATATATTCAGGAACTGGGGAAATAACCTTGGGGTAGGCTCACAAAACAACTGGGTCTACTGAGCTGAATTGAGATACAACTAAATTTATCCCCTAACTGGCTCCCACTTTGTTTGTTAGAACATTTGAGGTGCAGCAATTCAGTCAGTGTCTAGTAACCCTGGAAATCTCCGGATATCTTCTTTTCCCTAGTACACAATCA
>NW_007783124.1:0-2894 GCF_000696425.1 Galeopterus variegatus
ACTGAGAAGTCAAGCAGGACTCTGAAAAGGGTCTCTTAGGTATAGCAACACTTAAGTCCTGAGTAGCCTGCATGTATTAATATTTAATTCAGAAGTTTCCTTTTCTGCAACTGAAGATTTTGGGATAAACCTAAACCTATTTGTGATCTTGATAGAGGAGGCTGTTTTATGGCCATGTCTGCACTCATAAATCAGTGCAACTATCTTGACAGACTTTGTGTATTGGTTGTTTTAAATGTCATTTTTCAGTTAAACAAGACTTCCGGGACTGGTTTCACAAATGGATTTTGATTTATTGACTTGGTCCTCAGTCTTCAACGGAACAAGTAGATTATTCGACTCTCTTGACTCAAATTGGATGAAGAAACAAAACCTATCCTATCTGTCAGAGAAAAACCTGGGATCTATAGTAGTCAATCAATCAATGGCTGTTTTGCTTGGCAGCAACAACTACACCGATGGTGAATTTTCTGAATTTTTCTAAATCAGTGACTTAAACCTAAATAAGAGGCTTAAGCCATAAGAACCTGGTTAAAAATGTAGAAGCCTAGATCCTTACATCCAAATATTTTAATTTAGTATAGGTCTGGGGCCCCAGAATTCATGTTTTTAACAAGCACTTCAGGTAATTCTGATAGATATGGCCCTTAGCCCATATTTTGCTTAACACCAATCTGCATCTACTGGAATGCTTTAAAATCTAAATTTGTTCTCAAAACAGGAGCTGTAACTAACCCTCAGGCACTTGGCACCGAAAAAAAATTTTTTTAAATCAGAAAAGTATTATTTTTACAAAAGAATGGAAGGAAGAATTATAAAAGGCAATGTTACATTTTTTCCTTATAAATTTACAAGTATTATTTTCCAATTTTTCATACATTCTCTCTTCACTACAAAATTTCAAGTAAAATGGTAATTTAATAATGAAATTTTCTCTTCCAGAGCCCCAGAATATAATCAATGGGTAATGTGGCAAGCTCTTGTAGTATTTTGTCACATTATGAACTCATTATGGAAACAAGAATGGTTTTCACTAATCTTCAGTTTCACAGAAAGGCAGCTGACGATAATATCACCTAGTACATTCTGCTGGTGCCTGAAGCCTGTGCCATAGACAGCTCACACTCAGTGCCTGATTACCATTAAAATTTCATTTACTCCCAATTAAATCAATTTCTGTATTACTGGTCAGTTATACAGACCAGTAATTTCATATATAGAAATTACTGAGTCTTCTAGAAGCTTCTATACAAGGTTTATGGAGTCTCCCTATTCCAAGCCTTGCCTGACTTTGTGCTGAACTAATCACAGTAATTAATCTAACTTGGGGGAAAGGAAGGAAGGAAGGAAGGAAGGAAGGAAGGAAGGAAGGAAGGAAGGAAGGAAGGAAGGAAGGAAGGAAGGAAGACAGGCAGTTGCAGTTTATCAACTCCAAGTACAAGAATACCAGTTTTAGTGATATAAGCCTGTGCAACTACTATAGTCCACCATACACAGCTTTGCTCCATATGCCACATCTATTGACAACTTGATTAAAAGCTTGAAAAGAGTAGCATGTGCCTCACTGAGTTAAAAAGGAAATTGGTCATGCATTTAACATGTGAGGCAAAGCTTGAAAAGCAGTTGTAATCAAGTAAGGTCCTATGCTACCTTCTACATGATAGCTTCAGTCTAATGGAAAGTCACCTTTTAAAATAGCCCTTCCACGGGTATAACTTAAAGCATAGCACTTCCTCCTGTCACCCCATCCAGATTCATATCCCCTTAAAACACTCGTTCTTCTGCTGTTCATTTATTCTCTCCAGTCCTCCATTCCTTCATTTGTAAAAAGGAAATAACAATAGACCCAACCTCATCAACCTGTTCTGAGAATTAAATGAGTTGATGTATGTAAAAGGTTTAAAAAGAAGGCATTTAGTAAGTACTATAAATATGTTTAAGAAAAATACTAGGCATAGGTATTTCTGCTATAACATTATATGTATTCCTTCTCATAATTTGTAAAATCATATACTAAACATTACAGGGCTCATGGACAAAACAGGGTTAAGAACAGTTTTCTCAAAACATATGCCACTTTTCAACCAGGGCCCTGACAAAAGCAATAACAATTTCCTAAAGCTAGTACTGGCAGATTTAAAGCTCTTCTAACCTTTGCCCCTAGAATGTGTCAGTTTACACTTTGATATCTCAAACCCTGGAACTACAGCTTTCTCTTTGGAGATGCGGGTCTTTAAAAACAGTCTTTTTAATACAGACCAGTTATATCCAAAATAATGTGATTCAGGAGTTTATTCTTCTGCTGTTGTTTTAACATGAGAGTATGTCTTTCCAGGTTCTAACCTATGCTTAGGTTTCCCCAGGTAGTTTAGCACCATGGACAGTACAGTGGGTCTTAAGGACATTAACCAGCTGCTTTCTTGAACTAAACAGAAGACATTTGGAGACCTTTCAGCTTAAAAAAAAAAAAAAAGGAAAAGAAAAGAAAAAGAAATCTGTTGCTTTGCCTCCCACAGATTTGTCACCCCTTTTCCCCTGGGTAATGAAGCTGCCAAAGATTACTTAAAGCCCCACCTCTTCTGAGCAGTGAGAAGCCCTGAAAAGGGATTAATCTCCCAGAGCCCTCAAAATAGAGGTTAATTCCATTTGGGTAATTAACCATGAATTGGGGTTCTCTTCCTGCATTTATTCTCCAGACCAGGAAGTTCCAGGAAGAGAACATAGGTGGGGTTTTTGCTAAGTACAGTTTAACGAGTTTAACAATAGAAGCTAGTAACATTCAGTAAGACAAGCAAGGTGCCATTCTATAATGCAATTAAGTCAATCCACTAACAAAAGCTTGATTTTTGCAAACATTCTCTTCTTACAGCAATTTCCCAGTATCTTTACATATC
>NW_007783125.1:0-822 GCF_000696425.1 Galeopterus variegatus
TTTTTTTTTTTCATGTCTATTTTCTCTTGGCTTAGTTTTTGGATTCTCCTTCTCTACTTTAACTCATTGGATTGTTGGTTTATTTTGATGGTATGCCCAACCTTGAAACATTGTTTTAACATTTCCTTAGAATGTGCCTATGGGATTTTCTTTTCAACTCCTTGCAAGCTAGAATTTGGGGAAATAACACCTCATTTCTGAGTTTCTTGGAACTAAAAATTCTGAGATGCTGCAACCCATCTCAGGCTGAACTTCCAAGGTTAACTTGGCTGAGAAATTGAGTACCTGGTATCAGGGGTTCTTCATTTTCTTTCTATGTGTATAATCTCTCAAATTTAGAGTACAAAACCCTGTATTCTATCCAGCTGACTAAGGCCTACTTTCTCAGATTATCCTATTTGCCAGACTCTGGACCCATTCTGATTCTCCCCTTTCTTTGGTTTTCCCAGAATGACACTTCTGTCTGACAAATGTTACCTGTCTGTACCCAATGGCAATTGCTGCAGTGTCCTGAGGCAGCTTCCTGTGTACTTTTTAAAATATTATAGAAGGCCTCAGTTTAGTTGCCTTGTAAATAATCATGATTGACCATACTAGGCAACATAAAATGCTTCCACAGTTCCCAGTTTTTGCATGTATTTTGTGAAACATAGTCTCTTGAGTGAGCTCATCTCTCTGGAAAATCTGTTCTCTAGATTATTAAATCTTCAAATACAAAATGGATGTAGTTCTTTGGGAGGGAATAAGTGTGTTTTAAGTACGGTATATCATATGCCCTACAGAACATGCTGCAAATCTCTCTTCCTAAAGATGTTGGCAACA
>NW_007783125.1:1994-2894 GCF_000696425.1 Galeopterus variegatus
CAATAAATACTGTTAAAGAATAGGTGTATTCTCCAAAATATCCAATGTTATTGACTTTTCTGACAGCCTATAAATATGTACACTACTTTCCCATCTTGAAAACAACAGAAGTACACAAAAAGAAAAAAAAAATTCCTTAATTCTGACAGCAATTGTCTAACCCAGAGATTGGCACATTCTGGCTCATCAGCAGTCCATCTGTCCTTATAAATAAAGTTTTACTGGGAAGAGCCATGCCCATTCACCCATTCATTTGTGTGTTGTCTACGGGAGCTTTTCTTTTCTTTTCTTTTTTTTTAGATTTTAATATTATTACCAGATATGAATATATGAAGATACTCTTTCCTGTTACAAAGAAAGTATCCCAACTTAGGAAGCAGGGACCTCAGCTATGGTGCTCAACCCACTCTGATTCAGACCCATTTCCTGAGTTTTATTTCTATGTTTTTAGCTTTCAAACACCTGGAACATGTTAAGAAGGAACATCATCTTCTCTGCCCAAAGCTGACTCCCTCTTCTGTGTCTCTCTCTCCCTCTGGGTAGGGCAAGAAAGCAAGATGATCAGTAGGAAGCTCGCACTAACAATCCCAGCCACAGCACTCAGATGCCACAAGCAAACTCCTCCACACTTTTCACGTCTGGGTTCCTGATGATTGCTTCCAGGCAGTAACCTTTTCCCATGATATTTTTTTTTTCCCTAAAATGACTCAACCAGAGTCATAAAGAGAAATGACAGGTCTGTAGTACTTAGGAGAAGATTGGCTTGAGCTTCTATTTAACTCATTCTTTCCTTTCTGACCTCAGCCTTTTGTGCATGGCAAAAAAACCCCAAACAACCAAACAAACAAACAAAAAACCTATGCCCTTCTTCTTCTCCTCACAAGATTTTCACCAAGGTTG
>NW_007783126.1:0-464 GCF_000696425.1 Galeopterus variegatus
TGGAGTTGAAAGCAGTTACACCTTCCCTCATCTTGACCCTGTTTACATTCATGATTTGAATGGCAAGATTAGAACATAAAAGCAGCTGTGATGGAAGAAGTGTTCTCAAAGCATACCAGCAAATCTGAAGATTTAATAAAATTTCAAGGCTCAATTGCAACTAGTGTTTTTTCTTCTAGCTCTTGGCTCAATAAGGACTTTAAAGTTTAAAAACTCGAGGGAGTTATAGTAGTGCATTTCAAGAGGAAACAACACAGAAAATTTATTAAGTTTAAATATGGTTATATATTCATATTTCTGTTAAGATATAAAAGCCAACAAACCACAACACAAGCAATGTAAACATCTGATAGAGTAAAGTAGAGGCGGCTTTAGGCTAAGTTGTTATAGTGGGTTCAAATATAGATCCAAGAACATATACGTTCAAATACATATCCCAGAACATATACATCCAAACTTCCAGA
>NW_007783126.1:2517-2894 GCF_000696425.1 Galeopterus variegatus
AAAAATCAGTTGACTTTAATAAATGTCATTATCAGTTATTTCTTTCAAGGTTACATTTAGTTTCCTGGACTTCAATCATTCTTTTGCATATACACTCAACTTCTTGCCTGAAAATAACAAATTATCAGTTAAGTTTCTATTAATTAACTATATCATTGTTGCAGCACCACTGCCCATTATTTCATGCAAAATTGTTTGAAACGGACAAGAGGTATTGCTCAGATGTAGAAGAAGACAGTGAATAATAGTGAGCAGAATATTAGTGGGCACTAGGTCAAGCAGTGAGGCTTAATCTAGGATTTCAGAATATATTGGAATCAGATGTGTGGAAGGGCATTCATAGTAGGGAGGTTCTGATAGGAATAGCTGGAAATATA
>NW_007783127.1:0-521 GCF_000696425.1 Galeopterus variegatus
GGGCTAAGTTTCTAATACATAAAACTTAGGGGACACAATTCAAGCTTCAGTGAGTTTTGGGCAGACATTATTCAATCTACCACAGTGTCTAAGTCTATTTGTGCTACTATAACAAAATACCTTAGAGGTAACTTATAAACAACAGAAATTTATTGCTCACAGTTCTGGAGGCTGGGGAGTCCAAGATCAAGGCACTAGTAGAGTCTGTCTGGTGAGGGCTTGCTGTCTGCCTCAAAGATAGTGACTTCTTGCTGCATCCCCATATGGTAGAAGGGGCAGGGAAGCTCGCTTAGGCCTTTTTTATAAAGGCACTAATCCTCATTCATGAGAGTGGAACACTCATGGCTTAATTATTTCCCAAAGGCCCCAGCTCTTAATACTATCACATTGGGTATTTGGTTCTAACACATGAATTCGAAGAGGATTCCAACGATATTCGAAGAGGATTCAGACGATAGCAAAAGGCAATATTTATACTGAGAACTAAAGGGAAAGAGGCATCTAAACATGGGTAGTGTTGG
>NW_007783127.1:2023-2894 GCF_000696425.1 Galeopterus variegatus
AAAGGCAATATTTATACTGAGAACTAAAGGGAAAGAGGCATCTAAACATGGGTAGTGTTGGGAGGGAAAAGTACTCCTGGTATAAAGAAAAGGTCTTGAGGCAGGAAAGAACTTTTGTGTTTAAGGAACTAATAAATAACTAGCTGGATAGTGACTCCAGGTGAATTTGGAGAGTCGGGGTCAGATTTTGTGTCTTTAGAGGTGATGATAGGAAATCTACATCATTAGATTATAATAGAATATTTCACATTAGGATAATGCTTGGAAACCTTTATAGTGTGCTGATATCCTTGTGTTGTTATGATACTAATCCTATTAGTTATTATCTCCAATTTATAGTTGAGAAAACTGAGGTCCGGAGAGGTTAAATAACATCTCTGAAATTCCTCCATGAATCAACATCTGGCTCAGGAATGGAGACCAAAGTCTACACTACATCTTTGCTCTTTTTGCCATTTTGCTGTGTGTTTCCCCACGTGAAACTTTTGATTCTTTACTGGTCTCTGTCCAGAAGGTTTATATTTACACACTATGCAGTGTCCTTCCATAGCCAACTGGCCATGTTAGGGAGATTGAAGGCGTGGTGGGGGAGAGAAGAGAGTTGAGGAAACCTAGATTCACTAAAACTACAGGAATTATTAGCTGGTTGTTCTTGCAAATGGCCAAGGGGCAGTATCAAATGGGGAAACCAGTAAAATTTGTAATTTGTCAACAGACCACAGTGTAGCCTTGAGGGACACAAAGGAAAACCCAAGGGAAGAGGATTTTAAATGGAAGGAGAGAATTCAGCAGAATGGAAGGGCAAGACGAAGTTGCTCTGCTTATTTGCAACATGTCTTAGTCTGTTTTCTATTGCTATAACAGAATACCA
>NW_007783128.1:0-853 GCF_000696425.1 Galeopterus variegatus
CAGGTTCTAAACCTCAGGGTTTTCCTCCATCTCCTCTTTCTTAGGCCTCTTCACACAATCACATAATTACTTGGCAAGTCCTTCATCATGTCTTGAATCCAGGCCCCCTTTTCCAGTTTCAGTGCTGCCACCCTAGTTCAAGCCCTATCTCAATTCTCATCCATTACAGAAACATCCTCACTACTCCCCTGTGCATCCTGCACTGCAGGCTCCTCCCTGGTGGCCTTGCTGAAGCCCAGCTGCTGAGTGTTGTTCACTTTCTCATAGTTCTTCAAAATTTATATTGCCTGCTGAATTAGACACAGACTCCTTAGACTAGAGGTGGTATATAAAGGATTAGAGCTTATTCTGAGGACAAACTCGGAAAGTACACATAAAGCATTCAGCACAATGTTTGCATGTAGAAAGAGCCTAATCAATGTTTTATAATTATAATAATTTAGTGCTCTTCACAATGTGGTCTGAACTTACTTTTCCAGCAGATGTGTTCCAAGCCCTTCAACCCTACCTCTATTCTCAAAGGAAAAACTAACACACGTCTATTTTTTCTGCTGTGGTGCATTTATTCATACTTTCCTCTAAAGTGACCCCCTTTCCTGTCATTGTTTATTTCTGCCTTTGAAATCCTAGCAGTTACAGGTCCTTCTCAAGACCATCTTCATGAAGATTTTCCTACTTGAAGGTTTTCTGGTCCAAGCTGATTAGAATTGTTTCCTCCATAACCCTCAGATGACGAGCAATGTATATGATATAGTAATGGGTACTTAGCTCATCTTTTCTAGATTATAATGTCTCTGAGGGCAGAACTTGCATTAATTAATTCTATATCGTTGTAGAGCCTAACCCAGTAACT
>NW_007783129.1:0-467 GCF_000696425.1 Galeopterus variegatus
AGCAGGAGAGAGAGAGAGAGAGAGGAGAGAGAGAGAGAGAGGTACCAGGGTCTTTTAAACAAACAGCTCTTGCAGAAACTAATAGAGTAAGAACTTACTCACTACTCCAACACCCCAGGGAGACTATTAATCTATTCATGAGGGATCCATCTCCATGACTCAAACAGCTTCCAGCACTGTCATATTGGGGATCAGATTTCCACATCAGTTTTGNCAGCTCTTGCAGGAACTAATAGAGCGAGAACTTACTCACTACTCCAACACCCCAGGGAGAACATTAATCTATTCATGACGGATCCATCCCCATGACTCAAACAGCTTCCAACACTGTTGTACTGAGGATCAGATTTCCACATCAGTTTTGGAGGGACAGCATGTCTACACTCTATCAGTATACCAACAATTTTTTGAAAGATGTTCACTAAGAAAGAGAGTCACTAATTGATTTTGTTGAGTTTTTCTTTAAT
>NW_007783129.1:2675-2893 GCF_000696425.1 Galeopterus variegatus
TTTACAGGGAAGACTGCTTTCCACATGGTGCAGTCTGAGAAAGACCACAAGGCTTTCCTCAGTGGGTTTAAGCTAGTGGGTTTAAGCATTCCTCCCTGAATAGTGCACTGAATCACTACAGAAGGCCTGCTCAATGACAGGTACGCTTGCCTCCTTTTTAAAGAGACACATACAACAGGAAAGCTGGATGGGAAAGTGCCTGGCTGCTTTGTCCCTTG
>NW_007783130.1:2351-2893 GCF_000696425.1 Galeopterus variegatus
AAAGTGAAGGAAGAGAGGTGGTTTAACAATCTGATGCTAAAAATAAAAATCTCAAGTCCTGGAAGTTTTCTAAAGGAAGGGGACTTTGTGCTTTAAATGGGAGGAGAAATGGGCTGGGACACTTGTTAGCACCCACATGGCTCTAGCTTTAGTCTAACTCCCTCTTTTTGTCTTGAGAGGGACGCCAAGAGGAAAGCCGCACACGCCTGTCGACACTGTGCCACGAGGAGGCACACACACATCTTCCTGGTTCAGCCTTCAGGGACGCCGCAGGACTGAACTGAGCGCTGGCCCAGGGGTTAGGAAGCTCATGAGGAATTCCAAAAATTAGCTACCGATTCTGCCCTTTGCTTCCTAAAAGCAGACAGAGAAGCAGACATTTATGACACGAGGATGGGTTTTTTGCATATTTTTTTCTCACTGATACCTGTCTCTGGATTCACTTATAACAAAAGCTATTATGTTTCTGTGCCATTTTTCTCTGCGCGAGTGGAGACAGAACAAGCTTCCAATTCACCCACCAGCCACAGAGTCACTCAGTC
>NW_007783131.1:0-2893 GCF_000696425.1 Galeopterus variegatus
ATGTACTAATGAAAATTTCTACCCCTGCTAGTAATTTTATTTAAAGAATAAATACCAGTCCAACAGACTGTTTCTTTTTAGAAGCAGTATAGTCTAATAAGTATAAAACATTTTTAAAAACTAAATTCAATCGGTTCTTTATTTACAGGATACACTGATACTAAAATTATGCCCTCAAAGGATTGAAATTGATTGGATTTAAGCTAAACTCAATTAAGAAAAATAAACAGGTTATGAAAGTGATATTTGCCATTTTTCCACAGAAGATCCGATCCGAGAATTACATGGTTCCATGACCAAATTTTCTGCAGGTAAATAACTTCTGCAAGTTTAAAAATCCTACACAAAATTTTTACGTATTTTCCTACTTGGAATAATTATCACCGAAAATCTCATTAATTTTGTCCAAAAGTAAAGGCTCTACGTTGGTTCCCATGGTTACCCCCTGAACAATTTAATAATAATGAATGCTAAATAAAATTATTATTACTTTCTCACTTTAGCCCAGTGGTTGCTTAGCTTATCTTAATCAATGCCTTACCAAGCCAAAGGTTTGTGATACATTTTGAAATAAGTTTGGGAAAGTTAAACCTCAGTCATTTCAGACTGCTGCTAAAAAAGCAAGTCAATATCCAGTCCAAATTAAGCCAATCTTTAGTACATTTAACTCAAACAGTAGACAAATAGAGAGAAATAGACACATTTTGCTTGCCCAAATCTGTGCCAGCTCTTCAGACTCTTGGAACAAGCATTAGCTGCATACAAACATGCTTGGGTGTTCATTTTACCAAAAAGATCAACTCACATAATATGTAATAATCACAGAACAGAATTTCAGAACTTTATTCAAGATTCTTTGCCCTAAAATGAAAATAGCATTGTTGTTTTTGTTTTTCTTTTTCTTTTTCTTGACTGTAAAATGAATTTCTGAGTTCTGAATAATAAAAGCAATTTAGAATTGAATGAGTCCGTTATTTCTCCAAGAGAAGGTGTCCAGTCTCTTCCATAAATGTAAGGATAGAAATCCATTTTATTTACTACCCAGTATGATGACATTTAACCATCTCCACACCTGTGAAAATTAAGTAGATTACTTGGAAAAGTTTATCCCTTCCCTGTGGAAATTAAATCTATAATATAATATATTTTAGACTCTTTTTCAGATACAGGACACAAAATCTTTACCAAATTTATGATGATTAGTCAAATTTTCTAGGTTTCATCTGTCAGTGCTTTCAAGCTTTTGTTTTTAGTCTCAGAATCCCTTGTTCAAATAAAACCATTTTCAGAAGCTAAATGTGTGAAATGACTGGATGCAGAGAGGCTAGGGTTGGAGCAAGAGGGAGCCAGGCCCCCTGCCTGGCCTTCCCCAGCCTGGCTCTACACTGAGGCCTGTCCAAGGAGGAAGCTCACTTCAAAGCCCCTGTCCTGGGCAAGTCACGGGGACTTTTTCTTGCTTCATCTTTTCCCAGTCATAAATCCAAACGGTATTTTTAATTTAGCCTGTGATACATCCCATGCTTACTTAATTCTTTGGTAGAGCACAGGGTTTCTTAAGATTACTTTCTGGGATATACATGCATTTCTTTTCTCTATAACCCCGATGTTACTTGGCAGATGTCAGATGTTCTTACCAGAAAATGGTGAGTCCCTATAACCTCTTTAAAATCTAGTGAGCTAGCACCCACCAAGAATCCCTGGAAGTCCACGGAAAATAGCAGCACAGATGTCCTGAAGAGCCCTTTCAGAAAGTTACAAAGAGCCCCAAAATTACTTTTGCAGCAAACGTTTCCACTGCCAAGGCAAGGGAAGATCCAGATGCAACTTACAGCTCCTGGGGAGCCTCAGCCACACAAGCATCACTGCAGGCAGCGTGCAGGGTCCCTGCCCCTCCTCGGGGTGTGCCTGGGCTTGGTGTGTCTCAGAGGGGACACTCAGCGACCACTGTGTGTTTGATTTCCCCCAAGGGTATGGATGGCTTTTGTTCATTTCCCCTTTCTCCAGAGGCTGGCACCGGGGTCTGGCACATAGGAGGTACTCTGTGAATGTTAAATGAATGGATGAATAAACCACAGGTGATAAGAAGCAGGAAGAAACAGGTACGATCCCAACTCTGCCCAGCTGGGATGGAGATGATTTTCTTCACTAAAACTAATCCAAAACTTTTCAAAAATATAACTTAAAAAACATTTTTTAAAAAAATCATTCCCTCTGATATTTCAGCCCAAATGTTAGGTAGGGTCCTCAGGTCACTGAGGTAAGCACAGTTGCAAGGTGCGTGGCGTATGTATGACAGAAGTCCTTCTCGGGCTGCCCCGCCCTTGGAAGGGAGTCGCCCCGCTACCCGATAAGGAATCCAAGGGCGGGCAGGCAGCAGCAGGGCCGAGCAGGGGACAGAGCCGCGGGCGTGTCCCGTGGCACCCAGGGAGCCTCCCACCCTTCCTGGCTTGGTGTCAATTGTCGTTTCAAGTAGCCTTGCGTGGCTGTGCCTTCCTGCTTGGTGGCACACACAGAGGCCTCGGGGATCCCGGGAGGGGTCTCTCCCAGTCCCAGGCTTAGCTCCCGGATTTACCTCGAGTCATCCGGCTCACCCAAGGACAGACGTGTTCCGTCCTCGGTCTCCCTCGCTTGCCTCATACCTCCATCACTTCCGCCCGAGAGGCTTGATTCCAGTCCCCCAAATCCCGAGGCCCCTAAATCCCGAGCCCCGAATTCAGCACCTGTGCAACGGGGCTTACGGTACCTGTCTCACAGGGCGCCAACGAGCGTGGCTGCGAGGTGCTGGAGCGAGGGCCTAATAAACACAGTGGCAATTTTTAATTTTAAAAATGTCTGTAGAGGAACGGCCCGTGGCTCACTCGGGAGAGTGTGGTGCTGATAACACCAAGGCCAC
>NW_007783132.1:0-346 GCF_000696425.1 Galeopterus variegatus
AATATTTACTAATAACCCTTTCCCATTTTCTTTAGGGCCTTTCTGAATTGATTTCTAATCTTGAGCTTTTTTTTTTTTTTTTTCTTCCTTCAAAATATACTGGAGGTTAGAGCTATGAACATAACTTTAAGTACGGCATTGGCCAGACATCCAAGGTTTTGCTATGTGTTCTCAGTTTTGTTGTTTTTCTGCATCTCATCATTCAACAGACCTTTACTTAATACATGATATATGCTAATAACTATGGTAGGTACTGGGAATTTAATGACTGTCCTTGTCCTCTCGTATTAAATATTGGTGGGTTTGTAGTTATAGATTTATTACTTCTTTCTTACAATACTTCTCT
>NW_007783132.1:2375-2893 GCF_000696425.1 Galeopterus variegatus
AGGTGTAGCAGTGGGAGATGCTCCTCTCATTCAGACCCTTCTTTTCCAAATCTGTATATCTTGCCATAGGAGAACAAGCACCATGTATTGGTCATTTGTGCAGAATATATACTGCATCTTATGGGACACTTCTTTGACACCAGAAGTCTCTCATCTGGTGCTCTGGGTCCCCAAGAGGCCATTCTGCCATCCTCTGGAGCCAGTTGCTTCTGGATGATGGAGGGTATGTGACACAAGAAGTAAATCCCATGATCAGGAGCCCATCACCTCACACTGGTCATAAAATGAACTCCTTGGTCTGTTGTGTCCTAAAAGCCATTCAGTACAACAGTATCTGTTGTGTCCTAACAGCCATTCAGTACAACGGTGACGTTGAGGAACAAACATACTTTACAGTCTAGGTCCAATCAGGTGACAGAACTACACAGTAATTTATTTTTTTAATTTTTAAAAAAAATATTGATTTTTTTAGCACTGGGTTCCCCATGAATGCGTATTGCATGACGGACAAGGGGGCA
>NW_007783133.1:0-390 GCF_000696425.1 Galeopterus variegatus
AGGGAGATTTGGCTACAGGAGGTGTGACCAGGGAAGAGGGGACACAATAGGTGCAACAATAAGCCAAGGAATGCCAGCAGCCACCAGAAGCTGTAAGAGACAAGGAAGGGATTCTTTCCCAGAGCTCCGGCAGTGAGCAGCCCTGCAGACACCTTGACTTTAGCCCTGTAAGACTCACTTCAGACTTCTGGCCTCCAGAATGGAAAAAGAATAAACTTCTGTTGTTTTAAGTCACTAGGTGTGTGGTAGTTTGTTACAGCAGCTATAGGAAACAAATACAAATGCTGTAAAAAAGAAGGCGTTCAAGCTCGGGGTCCTAGTTCCTGATCCCAGGAGCCCGACTCTGAGGAGGGTCTGCTCTGGATGCTGAGGGAGCCCTGCAGCCTTGCC
>NW_007783133.1:2363-2893 GCF_000696425.1 Galeopterus variegatus
CCTTCCCAGCAAACACACAAGCTTCTCTATGGTGTGGTTTTCCAATTCCAGTTGCCGTTACGTAGTCTGTCTCCCCAAGACCACCAGGAGCGGAGGCTGGCTCAGGGAGACCTCGCTCAACACCTGCTGACTCATTCATGGGCAACTCTCTCCGCAGATTTCTAAGGGGGACCAAAAGTGTCCCAGGGCCTCAAATTCTCGTTTGCAAAGTGTTCCTTTAAGTCTCAACTAAATTGTTCTTGCTAACATTTAGGACTCCCACATCATTATGAAGAAAACTAGCCACTGGCCCCTTTAAAATAACCCTTGGTTGGCCGGACATTGCTGTGAAGTGTCCTTCAGCCTCCAGGTGTTCATGGATTCAAAAGTGCTCGCTGATGTGGTCTTGAGAGCGGGGTGCCCTAGTGCCTGGCAGCAGGAAGGCTGGGAGGGGCGCTAGAAAACGGAGGCAGCCTGACTCCACCCCACCTCCCCCCACAAAGAAATGCCTTTGGTGGGGGGTGGCCTGGGATGGAGCGCGGCCCAGCAGA
>NW_007783134.1:0-483 GCF_000696425.1 Galeopterus variegatus
TAAATACATCTTTTCAATGACATCTCATAGAGTGATACACAAACTGTTTACAACTGGTCCTGATTGTGCAGTCAGGTTTCTCTATTGCTCTAGATATTAACTTTGCATCTCTTAACGTTTACCCAATTGCCTGGTCCTGAAAGTAAGCAGGGCTTGAAAATCAGCATTCTTCCAAATTCCGATGCTTCACCAAGCCCCAGCCTTCACTGAACTTGCCTGAAATAGTACCATCTATCTGTTGGAGGCTACAGATATCTAGTGAGAGGACTGTAATCAATACAGACAATCTGCCTTTGATAAACTCACAATTCTGTTGACACAGACCTCACTGGACTAAAATCAGGATGTCAGGAGGGCTTCATTCCTCTCTAGAGACTCCAGAGGGGAGGATCTATTTCCTTGGTAGCTCTGATTGCTGGCAAAATTTAGCTCCATGCAGTCATAGGACAGAGATCCCTCCATCCTTGCTGGCTGTCAGCTGAC
>NW_007783134.1:2064-2893 GCF_000696425.1 Galeopterus variegatus
ATGTACATATTTTAGTAGTGTGGCCCTGTTTTCCTAATCAAAACTTCCAAAAATTCTTGGCCGGGCAATATTTTTTTTTCTAGATTCCACATCTTGAAAAGGTGTAAAAATTAAACCCCAAGTTGTATGAAATAAACTAATTGCCATAATGAAGAAAGATAACATTTACATTAAATGTGTAGATTCCTATATATTATAATTATTATTATCTGCATTTATTGATTGATCACTACACACTATTGATTTGTTAATATTTGTTTTATGTGAAGAGTTTTCCCAGCATTATGGTTGGTTTGGGGGATACACACAGACCCAGACCCAGATCTCAAAGATCTTACAAATTTGTAGAGAAAGACAGATGGTATGCTAATGACAATATGAACAAAACCAATAATCACATACTATGTTAAAAAAAGATAAGCAGAATGATGGGTTAGAAAGAATGGCAGGGATATCAATTTAAACAAGATACAGGAGAATTTTCAGAAGGACTGACATTTAAACTGAACCTGATATATAAGAAAGATCCAGCTCCATTAGATAACCCTATAAGATATTAATCCTCTCAACCCATAAATTAAGAACTATTATTATCTTAATTTCATAGAGAAGAAACTGAGTTTTAATAAAGATTTATATGCAGAAGTTTAAAGGTTAGAAGATGGTAAATCTTGGATTGGGACCCAGATCTATAAGACCCCAGAACCGAAAGAGCTGAAATTTATGACCTTTAGCTTTTAGGTCCCTTCCAACCCTCTGTTTCTGGGATTTAAACTGACTACTACAACTTTAATGGAGTAACTAACATATGGGGCCAGGCTTTTCCTTC
>NW_007783135.1:0-305 GCF_000696425.1 Galeopterus variegatus
TGGTAGGTGGAAACTCATTTGGTTTTGGCTGGAGCTTTCATTGCAACAACACTCTGTTCATGGGAGGCCTGAACGTACAGACAGCTTGACAGGGCACCTAGGATGGCATACGGATCAGTCAAGAATCCTCTTAAAGAAGCAATGTGTCCTCTCCCACGTAAAAAGACTCTAGGATGGATTAATATAAGATTCCAAGTATAAATATCCATTCAATTACAGCCACAACTAGAACAGAATTCAGATCAGCCTTATTTCTATCAGATTTTTTAACTTACCAAATACATACATATATATATATATATATA
>NW_007783135.1:2488-2893 GCF_000696425.1 Galeopterus variegatus
TGAACTGGAATAAATAGAAGATTCTATTGCAGGGTAATTAGGTAATTGTTTTGAGAAATATTTGCATGTGCACTGGGAACCATTTAAAATGTCTTCCTTGCTGTGGGTTGAGTCAAAAGTTCGAAAACCATTGCTTTGCACACTCGGTCTCTCATGGTGCCCTTTGACTTCTCTTTGCCGTTGTATCCATCGCTTCCTCGCCTGAAATGTTCTTCCCTTTCTCTGCCTGGGAGACTCCTCGTCACCCTTCAAGTCAAGTCCCTGTTCAACTGCATTCATCACTCCATTCTCGCTCGTCCTCTCCTCGGTTGCCATGTGGTCCCTTTGTGTAGTAGGTGGTTATGTTCACAGTCACCTCCAATGCTGTGGTTAAAGGCCAGGAACATGCCATTTTTCTTTTCTTTT
>NW_007783136.1:0-2893 GCF_000696425.1 Galeopterus variegatus
TGCTCAGTTCCCAGATTTGAGCCATTTTCAGGTTTGAAACCCATCAACTGAAGATGTAGCTGAGTCTCTAGAAGGCAGAACCAGGGCTAGCCAGTTAGCTCAATTGTTTAGACCACCTGGAAAACACTGATCTATTACATCAATCAGTAACATGCTGACTGAACAGGACAACCAAGAGCTGCCTAGTAATACACATATGCTCCAAAGGGCTGGAGATAAACCCTATGAAGATTCAGGGACCTACCACTTTAGTGTTAGGGTTCCACTGGTTAGGGGCATGCCAGGATATCACTCCAAGGTAAAAGACAATTGCTATAACCTGCATTCCCTAGCATAAGAGGGAAATACGGTGCCTTGGCAGGGCTCTTTGAATTCCGGAGACAACACATTCTACACCCTGGAATACTGTTCCAGCCCACACTGGGTGGCCCAGAAGGTTGCCTTCCTTAAGCAAGGTCAGGAGCAGGAAAAGGCCCTTCAGCAGGTCCAGTCTATAGTACAATCAGTCCTGCTTCTTGTTTTATACAATAAATGAGTCAGCTCATATGTGTGGCCCAAGAAGAAAACACTCAGCAGGTGCACTGCAGCCACATTCAGAGGTGGCCCTGGAAGCCCGTGCCAGGGAAGACCTTCCTGATGGGCAGAACTTTGAGCATAGCACCTGGTCATCCACTTTGTGTAGAAGGAGAAGTGGCCCAAGATAAGAAGACATACAGATTCCTGATCAAAACAGGGCATAGAAGATGTAGGACTGACTGAAACATAGGAAACAAAGTTATCTGGGGTACAGCCATGAGGATGAACATATGGGAGGGCACACAAAGTGTGAAGACTTTTGTGTGACATGTTAACACCCACCAGAAAATGTCTACGGCAAAAGAAGCACTGAAAAAATCATTCAGCCAGTTGAAGTTAGGCAGAAGTGGTGTGATGGGCATCTGGGTGGCCATGTTGTCAGAGATGGATGCCAAGTGCAGGCCCAGTAGCAAGGACTCCCACTTACAAGATTGGTCTAATTCCTGCTACTTCTGAATGTCCATCTTGTCAGCAATAGAGACCAACACTAAGCCCCTGATACAGCACTATCCCTTGAGGTGAACAACTGGCCGCTTGGTGGCAAGTTGACCAAAGGAGGCTTCTTCCATCCGGAAGGGCCAGCACTTCATCCACACAAGAGTAGATCCCTATTCTGGGTAAGAGTTTGCCTTTTCTTTTCATAGAGGCTTAACCCTTAGCATAATCCAAGGTTTATGGAATTCCTAACCCACAGGCATGGAAGTCCACACACACAGCATCTGATTAGTGAAAGAAATCCACTGGTCATATCACGTACTGGTCCTCTAGACTGCTGGAACAGCCTTCCAAAGGTGCAACTGAAAGTCCAGCTTGGAGGAAACTCTGAAGGGACAGAATACTATCCTGCAGGATGCAACACATTTATTAAATCAGAGACCTTCATATGAAGCTGTGTCCCCAGCAGAAAGGATACTGAGTAGTGGAACTGTATTAGTACATTTCCGTTGCCTATAATAAATACCTGAAACTGGGTAATTTATAGGAAACAATATTTATTGCTTACAGTTTGGGAGGCTAGGAAGTTCCAAGTCCACGGAACATATCTGGTGAGGGTCTTCCTTGGTGATGGCTTCCGTGACACAGGGTATCATATTGAGAGATGGTAGAAGCAGAGAGAGAGAGAGAGAGACCCTCATGTGCTCTCCTTTTAAGGCTCTCAGAACCATGCCTGTGATCACCATTATTAATCCATTCATTAGGGCGTGGTCTGCAGAATCTAACCACCTCTTTGAGGCCCCACCTTTCAATTTCCGTAATAGGATTTCCCACCCTCTCAACAGTCACAGTGGAGAGTAAACTTCAATGACTTCAGGACGCCATTTATCTCACTGAAGGAACCAAGAGTTGCTCCACTCAGCATCCTCCCAGTGACCCACTGGGGATTTTGTGCTACTCATTTCCCAAACTCTGCAGGATTGGAGGTCCTGTTCCCAGAGTGGACACATTCTTGATGAGAGACACAGCAAGGGTGCCATTCATCTACTGGTTACAACTGCCACTAGGACAATTTGGACTCCTTGTGCTTGGGGAACAGCAGGACAGTAAAGGAGCCACCACCATGGCTGGGACAGATGACCCTGTTCAGCAAGGAACTGAAGATACTTTTACATAATGGTGGCAGAACCAGGTGATTTAGTTGAGCACCTTCTGGTATGCCATTGCCCCTTTATAACTGTTAGCAGACATGTGCAGCAACCCCAACTGAGAAGGGTATGACTACCACATGTTCAGACCCTCCAGGTATGAAGGTGTGATTCACAGCACCAGGTAAGCCCAGGTGATAGTTGAAGTGAGGTGAGGGGAATTTCAAATGGAGAGTGGAGGGGGGAGAGGATGGGTACCAATTTGGGTCCTCCAGTTTTGGAGATCCACCACAGCAATGGAGGCTGACTTTCTTCCCACTAACCTCACTCCTGTGTTCCCTCAGGAAGAAATACCCATGAGAACCAAGGAGGATTTTCTCCCTGAACCTGTGTAAACACACAGATGGCACAAGGGGTGGACTGTGTCCGCTGTGAGAACGTGCCTCATGAACCTTCTGCTACAGGGAGCATCTTGACTGTGGTTCAGGAATTCCCCAAAAGCTTTTGCATATCTTCCTCAGACAGCCCAGCTGTCTAGGAAGCTCCCAGACAACCTTCTCTCCCTCTCCCTTTATTGCTTTGTGGTCTGCCCATTTCCTTTCACATTGCTTTTTCCCTTAATAAAAATCTTGCAGGGCCAGCCCGGTGGCGCACTGGAGAGTGCGCCGTCTGAGAGCGCGGCAGTGCTCCCGCCGAGGGTTCGGATCCCATGTGGAGACCGGTTCCTGCTCACT
>NW_007783137.1:0-294 GCF_000696425.1 Galeopterus variegatus
GGGAAATACATAAAAGAGTAAAGAATCAGAAAAAAATCACCCATAATCTTACCACCAAATGCTAATCACTGTTACCAGTTGGGGGCATATCCTTCCTGCCATCACTTCCCCCCATGCTTTAATATGTATACATATATGTACAGTCAAGATCAGACTGAATGTGCTATTCTGGATCTTGCTTTTTTTATGCACAATTATAATTTCTTGTCATTAAAAATTCTTTGTATGTATTTCTACACTGTTCTTTAAATTTTTTTTTTCCTTTTTGTCTTTTTTACTGACTGGTAACGGGAT
>NW_007783137.1:2334-2893 GCF_000696425.1 Galeopterus variegatus
CCCCCAAGTCCCTGCCAGTCACTGCCCCAGATGTCTGAGTTCCTGACTTCTCACACCAGGCGTCAGCTTTGCCTGTTTTCAGGCTACATGTGGATTCGCGCTGGGTGTTGTCTTTTGACCTGGCTTTTTTCTCTTCAATAATACTGTTTGTGAGATTTATCCAAGTTGTGTGGATTTATTCATTTGGTGTGTGCTTTGTAAATTCTCAAAGCTCTGTGTAAACATGGGGATTATAAGAAATCTATATGTATGTATAGAAATACATGTGTATATGTGTGTACGCAGGTGCTTCAAAAAGTTCGTGGAAAAACAAAGTTGAAAGATAGTACGAACCTTCCCATGAGCTTTTGAAGACCCCTTGTATGTGTTTGTCTATACATATATGTGTGTGTACACACATACGTACCATATACATCTCACAGGGCAGAAGCCTAACACTGTTCTCCAGCAAACAGAGGGAGCTTCACCTGTTCTTTTGCTATTGGGCTTTCAGTCCTTGCACTTTGGGGGTTATGGAGAGAAACACAGTACCCTCAAGCCTTAGAGCACCCCCCCCCCC
>NW_007783138.1:0-268 GCF_000696425.1 Galeopterus variegatus
TTAGTGTCCTATGTAACTATGGTATATTTTGTCTATTTAGTTGCTAATCCATTGCTCACTTCGTTCTAGGAAGGATTTAAAGTAGCTTACATGGCATAAAAAATGGAGCAATACTGTGTGGGCCAATCCTTTCCCATATGTGGTACCCTGAGGTTTTTTTATTTTTATTTTTATTTTTTACCAGTACCTAAATACCAAGTGTAAATGGTGTAGTTTCTTTGTCTGGATACATAATTCATCAATGGATTTTTGTTACACAGCATTCGCA
>NW_007783138.1:1714-2893 GCF_000696425.1 Galeopterus variegatus
AATTAAAAAGCTCAATAAAAAAGAAATTCAAGGCAAAATACTCATCTGGCTCTAGGAAGGACTTAAAGTCTTGTACACAAACCCTTACAGTGGGAGTGGATTTACCATCTGCTTACGGGGAAAGGATGAGGTTAAATGGCCTCTCTGAGATACAAACCTGCTGTTGTATAGGCAGCAGTAGATATACAGCTCTCTAAGGAGGCATACTGTGGCTCAAAGGAAAACCAAGACACAATCTGCCCCCAAAGTTTAGCTCACTGGCTCTGGTAAGACCTCTAGGGATCTAGTTTCCTTCCTTAATCTCACAACTGTAGAAATCCAGTCACAGCTCATAAGAGATTATTTCAGAACAGGGATGGATGTAAACTTTGCTATGCAGTTAAAGGTTGAACACTCTTATGTAAGAAAAAACAAACAGAAAAGGGAAGAAATTCTGTCACTTGCTACACATGGATGAATCTTGTAGACATTACACCAAGCAAAATAAGCCAGTCACAAAAAGACAAATTCTATACGACTCCACTTACATGAAGTCTCTAAAGTAGTCAAATTCATAGAAACAGAAAGTAGAATGGTGGTTACCAAGAGCTGGGAGGAAAGGGAAGAAAGGAGTTGTTTACT
Organism: Galeopterus variegatus; assembly: GCF_000696425.1. Taxonomy (NCBI): domain Eukaryota; kingdom Metazoa; phylum Chordata; class Mammalia; order Dermoptera; family Cynocephalidae; genus Galeopterus; species Galeopterus variegatus. The sequence continues at coordinate 2,336 of NW_007783138.1, forward strand.
GGGTATAGAATTTCAGTTTCGCAAGACGAAAAAGTTCTGGACATGTGTCTCGGGGTGCTGCTCCCCACACCAGCACCCCAGCTGGTTCAGCTGCTCCAGCCATGGAGGTCCCGCTCCCACAGCTCCACTAGGTGTGGCACTGATGGGGTTTCTATGCTGCCACTCCGGTCCCACATTTCCTCTTGGCATTGCTCCAGTGAAGAGTCTATGCGGTGAATCCGCCCCTGCGACAGATCTCTTCTTGGGCCCTCAGGCTTTTCCATACATCCTTAGAAATCAGGGTGGAGCATACTGAGCCTCCACAGCTCTGGCATTCTGTGACTCTGCAGACCTAACACCATGTGGGCACCATCAAGGCTTTCAGCTTGTATTTTCCAGAGCTGCAGGTCCAGCCACACACCTGGGGCCAATTTAGCCACAGCTGAAGAAGCTGAAACAGCTGTGGGGAGGGGGTGGGTTTCACAACAACATGAATACACCTAACACTACTGAACTGCATACTTAAAAATGGTTAAGATGGTAAATTTTATGTGCTTTTTACCACAATAAAAAAAAAAA
>NW_007783139.1:0-588 GCF_000696425.1 Galeopterus variegatus
GTGAAAGCGGGCATCCTTGTCTTGTTCCTGTCCTTAAAGAAGAGAGAGAAAGAGAGAGGGGGGAGAGAGAGAGAGACAGAGAGACAGAGAGACAGAGAGAGAGAACACAACTATGGTTACTGGAGGTGGGAAAGTGAGAAGGAGAGGAAGGTTAGGGAGAAATTGGGCAATGGACACAAAGAATAATTATGTTTTGTAATGATGAGCATGCTAATAAACTGACTTGATCATCACACAGTGTACAAAAATACTGATAGTCAACTTTGTACTCCATAAATATTTACACTCAATTATGTTTCAATTTTAAAAAATCAACTAACCACCCTGAAAGATGAAAAGAAAAAAATTCATAAGACTATCTCAATAAGTACTGAAAATAGCCACACTTGATAGAATAGAATCATTTATTATTACATTTTTAGCACATTCAGAATAAAATAAACATCTTTTACCTCTCAACAAATATGTTCACGAACCTAGAGTAAACATATTTAAGGGTCAAACTCTGAAAGCTTACTTTTGAGTTATGTAAGAAGAGAAAAGTTTCTATTACCATTACATTCATTCCAAAGTTGTACTGGGTTTTCT
>NW_007783139.1:2615-2893 GCF_000696425.1 Galeopterus variegatus
ATTTATAGCAATAGGTGACTTACTTATTTTAACCACAACACATAAAAAATTTCATCTGTAAACTTTAATTATTTTTGAATGTTTATTAAAGTAGCGTACTTACAGTACTTCATTTCAAACTAGAAAACGTTGCACCGCTTGAGAAAATAAAATGTCATTTACTACTCTGCATTAAGTTAAGCATCTAGAACAAGAAAGAATGACACTACTGTAAGATTAAATATTATCCCTTCTAATCTTTTTTTGTACTTTAGTACATTTTTAATTTTTTTTTTTTT
>NW_007783140.1:0-2893 GCF_000696425.1 Galeopterus variegatus
TGGTTTGCATTTCTGTAATAACTAATGATATTGTGCAGGTTTTCACATTTATTGACAATCTGTATAACGTCTTTGTAGAATTTGTTTTAATTCAAATCCTTTGCACGTTTTAAAGTAGGTCAGTTGTCTGTTTTATTGTTGGCTAGTAAGATATCTGTATATATTCTGGATACTAGTCCTACTCAGACACATATAATTTGAAATATTTTCTCTGAAAGTCTTTTCTCTTTTCTTTCTTCATGGTGTTGTTGAAATAAAAACATTTTATATATTTGAGAATGTACAATGCAACATTTTTTCATTATTGTGCTATTGATGTGATATCTAAAAAATCACTACACAATTCAAGACTACAAAATTTTCCTCCAATATTTCTCTAAGCATTTTATAGTTTTATCTGTTATGAGATAAGCTGTGTATGTGTGTTATGAGATAAATGGTGTACGATCTATTTTCATAAATTTTTGTTTTATGATTTGAGTTATGGGTCCTACTTTGTACATTTTCTGGTGGGTATGTAATTTTCCCAGCACCACTGTTGAAAAAAAAAACTGTTATTACCTCATTGAAATTCTTTGGAACCTTTGTCAAAATCAATTTACCATAAATGGTAGTGTTTTTAACTGGAATTTCCAATCTATTTTATTAGTTCACAAGAATTTGTAATTATGTTAGTACTGCTCTCTTGATTTGTGTAACTGTCAAGTGAGATTTGTTATTAGGAAGTATGAGTCATTTAATTTTTATTTTCAAGGTCATTTGGAGTATTTAGTTTCTTTCTCATTTTCATATAAATTCCAGAATGAGCTTATTAATTTCTATAAACATACAATTGGGAGTTTGAAAGGATTGCATTAAAGTTTTAGATGAATTTGAGGACTATTTTCATCAACATTATAACATTGAACACTGGATGTATTTGTATTTATTTGATTTTTCTTTCATATGTTTCAGCATTATTTTTCATTTATTTAGTGTAAAGGCTTGCACTTTTTTGTGAAAGTTTTCCTGAATATTTCTTTCTTTTGATGCTATTATGACTGAAATTGTTTTTTTGTTTGTTTTTTGTTTTTAGTTTTATTATAAGATTACACATTGCTAGTACATAATGAGTAACTGGATTTTTTATGTTGATCTTGTATCTTATGATCTTGCTGAACTAATTTGTTATAATGGGTTTTAGTAAATTTCTTAAATATTTTATTTTATTTATTTATTTTTTAAAGATGACTGGTAAGGGGATCTTAACCCTTGACTTGGTGTTTGTTCTCAGCACCACGCTCTCCCAAGTGAGCTAACCGGCCATCCCTCTAAAGGGATCCAAACCCGTGGCCTTGGTATTATCAGCACCACACTCTCCCAAGTGAGCCACGGGCTGGCCCCAAATTTCTTAAATATTTTATAACCAAATTTATGTCATTTTCAATCAATGACAGTCCTACTTTTTTAATTTTCAGAATTTTGCTTATTATTCTTAATGTAAGTTTTGCTGTCAAAGCTTCCTAATTCAATGTTAAATAGAAGGTAATAGTGGACATTCGTCTTCTGTTCTCAGAGTTTGAGATAAATTAAAGCACAAGGGTTTCACCATTAAGTATAGCATTAGCTGCAAATTTTTTCTAGGTCCACTTTAGCAGGTATAGAAAGATCCCTTCTATTCCTAGTTTGCCAGCAGCTTTATAATAAATGGGTGTTGGATTTGGAAAATGTTTTCCTGTGTCTGTTGAGAGAATCCTTGCAGTTTTTGTTTAACCTGTTAATATTCTGTATTGAATTAATTGATTTGGATGTTAAATTGAAATTGCATGTGTAAAATAATCCTATTTGGTAATGGTGTATAATCATTTTTCCATGTTGATGAATTCAGTTTGCTAGTATTGATTGCGGATTTCTATATCTGCATTTATCAGAAATTTTCATTTATAGGGCTGGCCCCATGGCTCACTCGGGAGAGTGCGGTGCTGGTAGCACCAAGGCCATGGGTTCAGATCCTATATTGGGATGGCCGGTGTGCTCACTGACTGAAGGTGGTGCGGACAACACCATGCTGAGGGTTGCGATCCCCTTACTGGTCAAAAAAAATTTTGTTTTCATTTATATTATATTTTCATGTGATTTTTTGTCTACTTCTGATATCAAGGTAATGCTAAAAAAAAATTTTTTTTTCATTTATATTATATTTTCATGTGATTTTTTGTCTACTTCTGATATCAAGGTAATGCTACTCTCATAAAATGAATCAAGAAGTGTTATCTAATCTTTGTGTGTGTGTGTGTGTGTTTAACTAAAAAGTGTTTGTGGACAAAAGGCTTGAGTCAGTACCTCTGTGTTTAGGCATGCCTAGGCAGGTAAAACCCCCAGGTAGCCCTTGACTAAAAAGGGTTTGTGGACAAAAGGCTTGAGTCAGTACCTCTGTGTTTAGGCATGCCTAGGCAGGTAAAACCCCCAGGTAGCCCTCCAGCCTGCCTTTACAGAAAGCAGGAGCTAACACCACCATGACAACACTCCTGTGGAAGTCATCAACAACAGCCAGCACCACACTTTCTACCACTGCAAGGATGGCTTGTCACCACAGTAACAGCCACTACCTCTGTGCAGGTGGCCTGCAGCATATTCAGCTGCACTGAGACAAGTAGAGTCACTAGAGGAGCCTGGAAAAGGAGAAGGAAGAATTCCTCCTCCAAGTCCACTCCAGAGTGATAGAAAAAGGAACTGATCTACCAGATGACCAGAAATCAATGTAAAGATACTAAATATATGGGAACAAAGAAAATATGACACTAGCAAAGAAACAAAGTAATTCTCGGGTACTAAACCCTACAGAACAGGAAGCCCTTGAAATGACTAAAAAGGAATTTCTAGTAACTATCTTAAGAAAACTGAAAGAGATAAG
>NW_007783141.1:0-537 GCF_000696425.1 Galeopterus variegatus
TCCCTATTTTACAGAGAAGAAAACTGAGATTAAGAGGTTAAAACAACTTATTCCTTGGACTAATACCTAATGATGGGATGAGTTGAAAGTATTGTTGGATTTTTTTCTTTCAATGTTATCTCTCCTCAGAGGAAGTGAGGAAGTCTGGTGTGTTTATACTAGAACTTGCAGTGAGATAAGGTAAGCATCCACTGAGCCTTTCTCCAGGGACAGCACCTGGGTTTTCCTCTGCAGGACCACCCCTGCCATGCTCTCAGCACCTGCGGTGGGGATGGGGTGGGGTGAAGGATGACTCTACACTCTGCTTCCAGGATAAGAATGTCCACCACAGCCTGGCCAATCAGAGCTTTGCATTCCTTGGTCACTGGTGGCAGCAACTGTCCTCCCAGCTGTTCTAAAATTCAGCTGGTCTGGGGAGGAAAGGTCAAGACATTTGAGTAGTGTTATAGGCATCAGGAGAAAAAAAACACCCTTGTAGACCGATATAGAAAAAGAGAAAAAGATTTTTATTTCCAGCAGCCGGACCGCACCAGCCAA
>NW_007783141.1:2508-2893 GCF_000696425.1 Galeopterus variegatus
TTTGGCTAATTTAATTCTTGTGGTGTTTTAAAATATTTTCCTCTATTTCTTTGTATTTCCTGTAAACTGATAGTTAGATTCAGATTCAGGCTAATTTCTCTTGCCGTAAATACTCCTTAGGGCATGGTATGTAGTTTTGACTACATCACAATATGAAGCATACACTATTTGTCCTACTCTTAGTGATGTTAAAAATATTGAATTTGTTCAAGTATTGCTGGCCTGGTACATCCATTATATAATTCCCCATCAAACTTTCATTGCTTAGTTGTTGCTTTGATCTGTTATTATTAGGGGCTGCAAAATGATGATCTTCAGGGCCGACCAGTGGCTCACTTGGGAGAGTGCGGTGCTGATAATACCAAGGCCACAGGTTCGGATCCCT
>NW_007783142.1:0-799 GCF_000696425.1 Galeopterus variegatus
CCCATGAGGTAAGGAAGACATTCTTCCATTTTATTGTCCTGGTGCAGCAAAGAAAGAAGAAGAAAAAAAAAAAAAGAAAAGTTCAGTTTTTATATTTAAAATCGAACCATTTATATCCTGTCACATATATAGTACATATGCAAGGTTGACATCAGAAAAACACAAAAATAATGATTTAAATATCCCTCCTACTTATTTAAGGCCTACCTCAATTGCCACCTTTTGGTTTTCTCACCGATTCTGTCCTGTCCACGAATTTTAATTTATGCCTCTTTTTGTCTAGTAGTGCTTGGTTATGTCTCTTTTATATCACTTTTCATTCCGAATTACTGTTATCTGTATGTGTAGAATGTTCACCTTTATGTGAAAATCCAACATTTGCATATGTATTAGGAACTAAAAGAGAAGGATCAGATGGACGTTATTACCATCTGATAATGATTATCAGATGATATTTATACACGGGGTTTTGTCTACAGTTTCTGACATGTTACTCTGTGACCTTCTCCTGTACTCCTTTCACCTGCTCCTTTTTCTCCCCAGGGCAGGAAATTCTCTGGCCTACTTTAGCTGATTGTGGTTCACAGACCCCCATTGCAGAAGGGGTTCTGTCCCATGCCCAGGAGGAAGGAGGGCTGCACGGAAAGGTCAAGAAGAGTCTGGAGAGACAGTCCCTGCTGGATTTCCCCACCCAGTCTGATAGCGGGTGCCCTTTTTGTCCAATCACATTTCTACACAGTTGTCCATGCTTCAGTCATGCTTACATAATGCAGCTTCCATAAAAGCCCAAGAGCACAGG
>NW_007783142.1:2415-2893 GCF_000696425.1 Galeopterus variegatus
TTACACAGCAATACTGCTCCAAAAAGTAAAAACATTCCATAATATGAGGAAATCCTTCTGATTTTGTCATTTGGTTTGTTTGATGATTTCAAAGTTTCAACAAGAATAAAGCTCTGGACCCTTGAAGAAACCACATGATAAAAATGAGCAATCACTTAGTAGGTGAGAGTTAACCATAAACACTCCCAGAAATGAGACCTAAATCTAGTTATGCCTCCTGTGTGAAAACATATTTAGAGGGACATGGAAGAGGAGAAAAAAGAGGAAAATAGGCTTTAAAACAGGCTTTAAAGACTTGCCTGTCCTTAAGGAGACATCATTCTGTAGCTGGAAGCACCTACGTGTGTTCTAAACTCTGCTCCTGGGAAGAAGCAAAGACCCTTTCTAGGGCCAATACTATAACGCTAAGCCTATTTCAGTAACAAATAATTTGACCTAAAATTACAGAAGATAGCTTAATAAGGAAGTGTGTCTTTTA
>NW_007783143.1:0-507 GCF_000696425.1 Galeopterus variegatus
CATTTAACTTTTTTTCATATTTAGTACTGGTGTACCAATGCACTCTTCCAACCAAAAACAAGGAGGTATGCTGTGTCTTCACATCCATAAAGTACATTTTCTTGTTAATTGGGTATTATTGTAAGATGTGTTTTTCCAGCATTACCTTTTTAAAAATTTCTTTATGCTTTGATTTGTTGGCATAATTAGTACTTAAATAAATTGACTTTATTGAAGTATCATTGAAAATAATAAACTGCACACACAGAAAATGTAAAATTTGACAAGTTGTGACATATGTATGCATCTGTAAAACAGTCAAATAGTCTTATTTAGGTGGGATTCTTCTAGATTTCACTTGGGTTTGCCCTTTTTGCAGAGCAGTCTTGACACTGTCTTAAGACAGGAAGATGGGGATGTCACAGGATTCACCTCACTGTTTTCCGTCTCTCAGAGAAACTGTCCTTTGTTGCCTCATGTCAATGTTTTGAAAACTACTGTTTGACATATCTTCGTTTGCTTTTATTT
>NW_007783143.1:2673-2893 GCF_000696425.1 Galeopterus variegatus
TGGCTGTTGCATAATTTATTATTACCATACCCTACAATTAATTTTAAATAGAGTATTCGCACACTTTTCTGGGTTCTATGTTGGGCTCTTTTCACCTCTTCGTTCCTCAGCTGTAGATCATGTAGAGCATGGGTATGACCAAAGTATAAAATAAAGAGGACCCTTTAACAGTTCAAAGGAGTGATTATATACGTGCTGTAAAGAATAGGGTACCATAGAA
>NW_007783144.1:0-791 GCF_000696425.1 Galeopterus variegatus
AAGGCACATCTAGGGAGCAGAGAGGCAGATTGTTATAATATACCATCAGTCTTGGGAGACCCGAAAGGAAACAGTGAAAACTAAAGCATTACAAACCAAAAGGCATCCCCCCTTTCCAGGTCCTGAGAGATGACTTCTGGTGAAAGCAGGACCTTCAGGTAGGCAGAGTATTTTAGGCAGAATTTGTTTTGTGCTTAACTGGAAATTATTAAAAAGTTTGTTTAAGCTCTTAGAAGTTGGTAAATCTATTTCCATTTTTCTCAGGCATTATCTGTCAAAGTTGAAGTGGGCTTAGCAAACAGTTTCCCTAGGTTTGAGGTGGAAAAGTTAAATTTAAATAGGCTTGCCTGTTTATTCCGCACTAGCTTTTATTTCTGTTATTTCCTGTTTGACGTTTATCTTTTAACACACTCTTGCTCATAATACACATAGCAGTTGACAAAGCCAAGGTACTGGAATTGTTTAAGCTTTTGGAAGGTGAGTGACAAATACTTTCTCCTCTTTTTTCTTTCACTTTTACTTGCAAGCAACTCGTTGGCCTACATTCCTTTGAAGATTTAGAGTTAAGTGGTCAAGCGCTTGCTGGACCTTCTCTCAGCCTGACCCAAGGGTCTCTGAATACTCCTTCCTTTTGAAATTGATGATTTTTTTTTTTTTTTGGCGATTGGCTGGTATGGGGATCAGAACCCTTGACCTTGATGATATTTTTGGTCCACTGGGTATGCTGAACCATCCACCTTGTTTGCTTTTTCTAAATTGTGTTGTGGCGCCTGAGTTTTCTTTTTTTTTTT
>NW_007783144.1:2660-2892 GCF_000696425.1 Galeopterus variegatus
AAAAGATCAGTGCCAAATGAGTATTTTTGGCAGAAAGAAATGTTTACTGCTACATGTGTTATGGAGTTATCATTTTGGAATAAGAGGCATTTTCTGTTTTAAAAATGTATCTTGGGTATATAATATATGCTAAGAGCTATTTTCATTCTTCACTAAGATTAAAAGTTAAATATTTTCTTCATTAATTATAGAATGGCATATACATTTCCATATTGTTCTTAAGAGTTTATCT
>NW_007783145.1:0-1981 GCF_000696425.1 Galeopterus variegatus
TGTGTTGATTACAGTCAAGATCCCCTTTAACAGCTATTTAGAGATCTGCATATAATATTATTTTATTTTTATTTATTTTTATTTTCCTTAATTTTATTTTGTCAATATACAGTGAGGTTGATTATTGTGGCCCATTACAGAAACCCCCCTCCCTCTTCCCTCTCCCCCCTCCCACCCAACAATGTCCTTTCTGTTTTCTTGTCATATCAACTTCAAGGAGTTGTAGTTATTAATATTATTAGCTCTAGTCAGCCTAGAATGCCTGAACTCATTCTTCCTATTTTTTACCTGTAATTTTGTACCTGTTAATCCACCTCTTCCCCCCACCCTCACTCCCTTCCTTTCCCAGACTCTGGTAACTATTATTCTACTCTCTACTTCCGTAAGAATCACTTCCCCCGCCCCGCCCCAGATTCTGCATATGAGTAAGATCAGGTGATATTTGTCTTTCTGTGCCTGGCTCACTTTACTTAGCATGATGGTCTCTAGTTTCATCCATGTTGCTGCAGATGACAGGATTCCATTTTTTAAATAGCAAAATAATATTACATTGTGTATATATACTACATTTTAAAATTTATCCATTTATCCATTGATGGACATTAAGGTTGATTCCTTTTCTTGCCTATTGTGAATAGTGCTGCAAGAACAAGGAAGTGCAGGTGTCTCTTCAATATATTGATTTCATTTTCTTTGGATATGTATCCAGTAGTGGGATTGCTGGGTCACAATGTAGTTTAATTTTTGGTTTTCTGCTGAACCTCCATACTGTTTTCTGTAATGGCTGTATTAATGTACACTCACATCAACAATGTATGAGAGTCCCTTTTTCTCTGCATCCTTATTAGCATTTGTTATTTTCTGTCCTGTTGGTAGTAGCCATTCTAAATGTAGTGTGATGAAATCTCACTGTGGTTTTAATTTGCATTTCCCTGGTGAGTAGTGATGTAGAGCATTTTTTCATAGCCTGTTGACCATTTGTTTGCTTCTTTTGAGACATACTGTTCAGGTTCCTTGTCCATTTTTTAATTGGGTTATTTTATTTACTTATTTACTTTTGCTATTGAGTTGTTTGAGTTCCTCATATATTCTGGATATTAGCCTCTTGTCAGATGCATAGTTTAGAATTACATAAGAGGATATTTCCTAATATATTTATAAATATTAATAAATGCTATAATTTGTTTGAATAATTTATAATTTTATTCTTAATGAAAAGTTATATATGAAATACTTGGCATAGCATATGACTCTCAGAGATGTTGGCTCTTTGTGTGGTCATCACAATTATTGCTAGTGGGCTCTACATCCATTAAAATCCAGATAGAAGGTTTTGCTGCTGTCTTAGAGTAACCAATTGATGTAAACTCTAAAACATCATGGAATGTATATAGATTCAGACCAGGAAGTAAAAAAGTAGGTTGAATTTGGGAAGTTATCTGTAAAACACTCTCCTGATTAGAGAAGATCACTAAGTAGCCTGGTACCTTAGTGAAGATTGGCTTTACTTTCTCTCTTTATTTGATCTTCTCCATAATTTTTGAGGTTGACAGTATGATTAATAACTTATAGATAAGGAAGTTAAAATACAGAGAGATTTTGTTTATTTTCCAAGATTGCATAGCTAGACAATCCAATGATGGAGCCAGGAATCAAACCAATGCAGTCTGACATCAGAACCTATACTCTTATCCAAAACTTATGATGCTTTCTCTCTGGCAAACTATGAGTGGTTAAAGAATACTAATTGAAGACATAGGTCAAAAATAGAATCTATTTGCATTTAGGATTAAGGTACTTTTGGTTTGAAAAAAATATCACAGCCATGGTATTTTCTAAGAGCCACAAGGAACACTGAGCTGGGGGCTCCTTCCTGGCAGCCTGCACCCTCCATTCCCAAGAGATCCATTCATGGCCTAATGAGGCATATTTTCTACTCCAGGGTAGGGGGACACAGCAATAATTTACCAATAGGATTTCA
>NW_007783145.1:2485-2892 GCF_000696425.1 Galeopterus variegatus
CAAGGAGTTTCTCATGAAGCCCAGATCCAGGGAAAGCCATGAAAGACACGGGCAGAATATAAACAAAGAAATATAATATTTTAATGGAGAGAAATATTGATAAAGATTTGAAACTAAATTATGTAATCATCACCAAAACATTTATCTTTTCTCTGTATTGATTATAGTCAAGATCCCCTTTAAAGATCTGCATATAATATTATTTTATTTTTATTTATTTTTATTTTCCTTAATTTTATTTTGTCGATATACAGTGAGGTTGATTATTGTGGCCCGTTACAGAAACCCCCCTCCCTCTTCCCTCTCCCCCCTCCCACCCAACAATGTCCTTTCTGTTTTCTTGTCGTATCAACTTCAAGGAGTTGTAGTTATTAATATTATTAGCTCTAGTCAGCCTAGAATGCCTG
>NW_007783146.1:0-1005 GCF_000696425.1 Galeopterus variegatus
AGATCATGAAGTGACCCTGAGAATGGATGTCATCTGCTGGTTGTTAAACATTTACCAGCACCCCACTGAAACCAGGGAAATAAATACCCCAACTTCACTCTTCTCCATTCCTCCAATCACATATTGGTCCTCAGAGGATCAAGAAAGCTTATCAATGCAGTCCATAAAACCTATCTCCCCAGAGCACACAGATTGGCGAGGAATGGTGCAGAGTAGACCGGAATGGGTAAAGAGAAAATATCTAGAACAGATGTATTTTGTAGCTTTTATAAATTAACTTGTATTTATTAAATAGTAAAACACATCAGAGAAAGAAATTCAATGCCAAAATAATTCTGGTGTTTTTTTCATATAGGTCTACTCTTACAACATAACTCAAACTCTGGAAAATCTTTTCTTCCATGCCTTTGAGGAACTGAGTTTGCAGCAGCTGTCATTAAAATAAATAGTAAAAATCAATTGGGAGGGCTTGCCAGTTTGTTCAGTTGGTTAGAGCGTAGTGTTATAACACCACGGTCAAGAGTCTGGATCCCCCATACTGGCCAGCTGCCAAAAAAAAAAAAAATCAATTGGGAGTTAAAGATGACATGCATGTTGTCATGTCAATGATTACTCTACAATTTCTTTCTTATTCATGAAAAATAATAGCAAACTTCTCATTACAATTTGCATTTGAGAAGACAAAATTTAGTTTGTCTTATTGTATTTATAAATTTGTTTCCATTTTATTTCTTAAAGAGTTGGACTTAATTTTTGCTTTAAAAATTAGAGAAAGTCGTATTCATTACGATTGTTTTCTTTTTAAAAGAAATCAATTTCCAAGAAAAATACTATATGCAAACTTTTGTGTTAATAGATTTATGTTTACATTTCTGAGGATGGTTTTCAGGAATTCCCAGAAAAATGGGTGCAGAGCCGGGTAGTTTTTTATTTTTATTTTTTGTCTTTTTGTCTATTTTCGTGACCGGCAACGGATCGCAACCCTCAGTGTCGCGCCCGTACCGG
>NW_007783146.1:2320-2892 GCF_000696425.1 Galeopterus variegatus
TTTATTTCTCCATTTTTGACACATAAAAATTGTATATATTAAAGGTGCATAATGTGATGTTGTGATATGAGTATTCATTGTGCAGGGAGATAATTACAATTAACATATCTCCATCACCTCCTGTAGTTACTACTTTTGTGTGCGTGTGATGAGAACACTTAGATCTACTGTTTCAGCAATTCAAGGATAAGATGCATTATCATTAACTATAGTTAACATGTTGTACATTAAATCTCCAGAACTTATCTTATAACTGAAATCTTGTAACTTTTGACCAAAATCCTCCCACTTCCTCCTTCCTCCAGCAACTGGCAACCGCCATTCTACTCTGTTTCTGAGTTCTACTTCTTTAGCTTCTTTAGTGAGATGCATTTTGATATGGACTAAGGAAAAAAATGTAGTCCTCAGGATTACACAAATAGGATACAGGTTAGATGGTAAACTCTCAGTGGACGTTATAAAGAGATTGCCGTGGAAATGGACTGTCACAAACACTCTTTCCTTCCTTTCATTCTTCTGGACACCTTTTCTTCTGTATGTGTATGCCTTTCCCTTTTCTTTTCACGTTGCCT
>NW_007783147.1:0-401 GCF_000696425.1 Galeopterus variegatus
CGCGACCCCGCAGGGGCTTAGTGCTGCCCTGGAGGTGGCGCTCGCCGTTAGTCATCTCACCTGGGGCTTTCCTCAGAGCCACTGCTCCAGGTGGCCTTGGCCTTCTGTCTCCCTGGGTCCTTCATAGTGAGGACGTTCTCAAGAAAGAGGGCAGTGCTCACAGCTTGTCAAGGGCGCCACACATATGGTTTTAACTTAATCTTCTTCAAATGAAAGTGTGTGCTCCAGGAGCTTACCTTAGCCCTGGGAATTACTGAGTGGCCATTATATAATTCATTAGTCTGCTAACAACTTTTCAAGAGCTCCCCACCTGTGAAGCTGTGACCGATGCTAGGACAAGTCACCCCAGAGTCTACTTAATTTATTCTGGGAGGCTGTGTGTGTGCATGTGTGTGTGTGTG
>NW_007783147.1:2376-2892 GCF_000696425.1 Galeopterus variegatus
TCGAGCTGGTATTAAGTGTTCTGTTTTGTACTCTGAGCGTAGGGACTGAGCTGCTCCCCCACGGAGTTCAAGAAATCTTTTCTCCTCTAAATTCGGAGGGAATGTGTTCCCCACCTCTAGGTTATTATTTCTCCTGGGGATGTGTTTGGCGGCGTGCATGTGTGTGTGTGTGTTCTTATCTGAGCTTTTGCTCTCAAGAGATGGGAGGTGAAGGCCACACCAAAGCAGGAGGGAGGCATGGGCCTGGCTTTGGCCCTTCATGCTAGAGATGGTGAAGAGGGATAGTTCTGGCGTGGCACAGCTCAGCCTTGCCTGGGCTGCTGGACTCTTGCGAGAGATGCCATGTGGGCATGATGTGGCACAGTGCATTGTGCACGCTCATCTCTGGACTAAAACCCTGGAGGGTGTAAATTTGTCTCTGAAATGAATATAGGCTTGTGCTGTCAGTTGTCTTAGGATGAAGTTAATCCTGGGATGAGAGTCAGGGCAGCCTAGAAGCCAGGCCAGGAATCATCC
>NW_007783148.1:0-473 GCF_000696425.1 Galeopterus variegatus
TAAGTGCAACTGTACACCTCCATCTCTTTTCTTATGTGTGCTGGGAATCAGGATGCACTTTATTGCACCAATAATTTAATGTCTTTAGAAACTTTCTGAGATGAGTGTGAGGAAGGTAAAATTTCAACTCCCATTTACAGAAATAGAAATCTTCTTATTACAAAAAGTGACTTAAGAGTTTTCAAGGTTTAGGAAGAAGTGACTAAGAGTTTTCAAGGTTTAGGAAGCAGGAATAATTGGGTACTGTCAACGTTTGAAGTTCTAAATGCAACACTGACACTTAACCAGATTTATAGCTGCTTCGATAGTCCCCAAACATTTGCACCTGCTCCAAATCCTTTGGGATCTAAAGCTAAAGCTGTTGTTTCATTCAGTCTTCCAGCAGTGAAAACTTGCTGGGTTCTGATTGCTGAGATCCAAACCAGAAGAACTGTGAGGTGGGGATTTTCCTGTCACTATCCCAGAAAGTAAGA
>NW_007783148.1:2299-2892 GCF_000696425.1 Galeopterus variegatus
ATCTCTGCATCTATTGATTTTCCTATCTACCTATTATATGCTTCACATTATTTCCTAGATTGTTTGTTCTATTTTTTGATTCACTATATCCAAGTTGTATTTATAATTTTTAAAAATATTTGGTAAAACTATTACTTCTATTATGCTCAATTTCATTTCTCTGTCTTCTTTTTTAGCACTACAGGACATTTGGGAATGTTAGTTGGTTATAAAATATGTTGGTTATGCACACATATTGTGTTGGTAAAATTATGTAAAATATTGGGGCAGTTTCTCTGCATTTCTTCAGGTTTTATTTTGCATCCATATCTTGTATTACCTTCAACATTACTTAATTGTATGATTAATTTATAAAATTATGCATTTTAAAACAATTTTATCACAATTTTAAATATAACAGTTTCTAAAAATTAAAAAAATGTGTGTATTATTGTTTTATCTAGCATTTGTTTCTTTTCAAAACTCATTCATAAAAATCTATTTCATTCTATTTAGCAATTTACTCAGCACCTATGCAACTGGATTATTTCCAAGTAGTAAAAAGGTTATTTTGTGGTTGCTAAGATATAAATTTATAGTTATACTCTTTTTTG
>NW_007783149.1:0-655 GCF_000696425.1 Galeopterus variegatus
TCCCACCCTCTTAACAGTCACAGCGGGGGCTAAGTTTCTAATACATAAAACTTGGGGGACAAAATTCAAGCTCCAATGAGTATTGGGGGGGGGATAATTCAATCCACTACAGTAACTCACAGATTATACAAAGTGAACTGGAATTCAACAAACTGTACCTGGAAGGAGGTGGAGTACTATAGATCTTCCCTTTTCATCTCATTGCTGTCTTTTGCTTATTGGATTAATTATCTTTCCTTGCTCTAATCGGGCTTTCTTTACTGCTCAGTCAGGTAGCAGAAAATATGCCCAACAACAGCTTCTGTGTTTTACATTAAATATCTGCAGTCATTAAAAAGGGATTAACCTCACTCTCTTGGTCCTAAACATAAAAAGGTAAGAAGAAACACATTGGCCCAGTTTGAGCCAGATGACTGCCCCTAGACCAATCAACAATAGACAGGTGGGGAAGGTCAAATATGGACTTGCAGTCTCCAGCAGAAACCATATAGATAGAATTGGAGGAGAGGCAGTTCCCACAAGAGGGGGGATAGCTGACAGACAAAACAATAGATGTTTACTACAAAAGCTGACGTAGGGTGGTGGTACTAGAGTTATAAGAGGGATTCAAGGAATAATTAGGGGGTTAATCAATAGATGACCAACTGGCTTGGGG
>NW_007783149.1:2630-2892 GCF_000696425.1 Galeopterus variegatus
CTTCTGAGGCTGGAATAAGGAAGGCTGTGATGTGAATAGGTCCTGCTGTTTCTCAGAGAAGGGTAAATCACTGTGAGCTGAAAAAATACCCCAAAAGATGTCTGCTATGGCCTCCATATATCAATTTCCCTTCCTGGAATGGACAGGTAAGTGAAATCATTAGGTCACATGATATGAGCATTTTAAGGCCAATGGCTTTCCTTTTTTTTTTTTTTTCTTAAAGATGACCGGTAAGGGGATCTCAACCCTTGGCCTGGTGTTG
>NW_007783150.1:0-384 GCF_000696425.1 Galeopterus variegatus
TTATTACTTGTTGAAAAATATAGAGTGTGAGGAGAACAGAAAAAAATATATATATATGTGTGTGTGTGTATTATATATTATATATATATAATAAATTTTTAAACCACAGTCCAGAGTTAATTTAGAGTAGGAGAGCTCTAAAACAAATATTGTTGAGTTCACACATGAATCTTCAAAGCCGTCTTGGTTCAAAGCATATTTTCACGAAACTGTAAATTGTTGTACATAAAAGTGATTCTTGAAATGAATGTAACAGATTCATTCATAATTGAATGAAAAAATTGGAGAGCAAGTTTATAAAGATTATTGAAGTGTATGCATTTCAAATTTATAACATTGAATAGATTTGACATTACTTATAATTATAAAATAGCTAGTTTATTA
>NW_007783150.1:2246-2892 GCF_000696425.1 Galeopterus variegatus
AGATTTAGACATGTGCAATTGGCTATAAAAATCGGCTATTGGTTTGTGGTTTCACTGCAGTTCTGGTTCTTCTGGCACAGTTCTAACATATAAGTCTATTGAATATTGTCAGGGAGTTACCATATAAAATCCACTTTGTTGAGAAACAGTGTACTTTCTTCCTTAGTTAATGAAAGATTTCCAGGTGAAATACGGAGAGGGAAAATGTAGCAAGGCTATCTTCTAATCAAATCTGAAGAGATTTGCTTCTCTTCCACACACATTGCCTTGTATTTTGAGTTACATCCTATAATTAAATCCAGAGGGAATGAGTTGTAATTCTCTCTGTTAACCCACCTTTCAATGTTTCCACATAAATTTTAGGAATGTCTTGGTATAATAAAGCTAATTGGTCTCTGTGGGAAATACAAAAGTACATTTTGAAGAGGTTTGCTTTCATTTTACTATGAGTTTTGTTTGGTGTATTATTAATATGTGAATTAAAGAAGTGAATATCTAAGCATAAGGAAAGTCATGCCTGTGATCTATATAATAGATCGTGCTGCACGAAGCCTATTTTAAGTCAGTTCTTTGGAACGCAGATTGGACTTTTTTAGAAAAATAATGATATCCCCAAAGATTAGGATTCCAGACAAGGCTGAAAAAT
>NW_007783151.1:0-894 GCF_000696425.1 Galeopterus variegatus
GTTTAGTCCAACACAGGGATCATGCCCAGCCCTGGATCAAATAAGGTGCAACTGAAAATTGTTTTTCATTTTCTCGTGTAAGCGTGGGTTTATGAACCACTCACGGTAGATGCGATGAGGTTGCTCTGCTTTGCTTAGCCTGTTCAGAGATTACCCGCCAAGCTGAGGATGGAGTCAGTTTCTTTATCATGTATGCTATATGGGAGAAAGAGGGTAAGCAAAAGCTCTGACCAAGGCATATCCAACGTTGTCCTCATTGGGGTTCAAACACACAAGACCAAAGGCAGGTATGATCTTTGAACTCCAACCACGGAGAACTAATTTTAATATCGCTCAGCATAAACCAAATATCTTTGAGGAAAGGACTGATAAATAATAACTATTTTACAAAAGTAAAACTAGGGATTAAAGAAATACACCTTAAAAAAATACAGGACTATCTCAATTTAAGTGAGCGAAATACATGATCAGAAAATACCCATAAAAAGGACCTGCAGATGATTACAATTGAATATAAAGCTTTAGTTACATGAATCTAGGACTAGAGCTGGGAGTATTGTGGTTGCTACATGCAGTGAGATGTTGAGATAAAAATGATAGATTCCTTCCCAGCACAAACAAGGTGAATAGCTTTTTAAAAATCTGTGATATTCAGTCAATAATATAATATAAAATAAAAATATCCATTATTTTGAAACATTTTGTTAGAAAAATATCCTCTTTGCAGACGTACTAGTTTGGTAATTATTCCTCTGAGTAGCCCAAAAGAAAATATACAACCTGAACTGGCTTATTTTTTAATTATAGATAATAAGCTTATTTTTCTTTAAGATAAAAAAAAATTGAAGTAATCAAACCTTAAAATATTATCTGAAACTCAAATACTAGGAAAAC
>NW_007783151.1:2597-2892 GCF_000696425.1 Galeopterus variegatus
TCAGAAGATGAACAGGAGATATTGCATCTACCAAATAAAAACAGGACAGCAAGAATAAGGGAAAAAAACATAACACACAAAAGATGCTGTGGGAGTTTAAAGAAAGATAGCAAAATGGATAGTTCAATTCAAGGGTGGGAAGATAGAGTGGGAAAAAGTCCATGAGTTACTATAAAAATAAAAAAAAAAGAACTATAGTTAAAACATATGGATATAATAAAATAAGACTATCAATCCATTATGCCCCAAACCCTACTTGTTTGTGTATAATTCAGTAACATTTATCAAAAAATAG
>NW_007783152.1:0-230 GCF_000696425.1 Galeopterus variegatus
GCAATTTCCCAGTATCTTTACATATCAATCAGTAACTTGTCTGCTGTTGAACCAGCAACCTGGCTGTGTTACAATTCTTTGTCTTACAACAGAGACTATAGCCTGGGGAAAATTTCCTGTCTTTTACAAGGTCAACATTTTATATATACTTTTAAGAAACTGGCTAAAACTGAAATTGCAAGGCTTTGGAAAACCAGGCCCTGTGAAGTACATTTGCTTTATGTATACTC
>NW_007783152.1:2308-2892 GCF_000696425.1 Galeopterus variegatus
TCACGTGGGGGTTTAGGGATTAAACATATGAATGGAGGGCAGAATTCAGTGCATAGCACAATTGTACAGAAATACAAGTGATTTTTAAAATATTATCATATTTCCTTTGTATTTTGCAACCTTGCTGAACTCATTTCTTAGTTTTCACAATTTTTTAGTGGATTCCTTAGGATTTTCTATACACAAGATCATGTCATCTGTGAATAGATAGTTTTATGTCTGCTCTTCCAATCTTGATTCCTTTTTATTCCTTTTTAACTTTCTTGCCTAATTACCCTGGTTAGTATCTCCAGTAGAGCATTGAAGAGAAATTTGTAAGAGTGGACATTCTTTTCTTCCCCCTGAACTTACAGGGAAAGCATCCATTCCTTCACCGTCAGGTCTCAGGTTACCTATAGATTTTTTATAGATACCGTTGATCAGTTTGAGGAACTCTTCTATTTCTAGTTTGTTCTATCTCTAGTTTGTTCTGATCTCTTCTATATCTAGTTTGTTCAATGTTTTTGTCCTATGCTGGGTGAATGAATGGTTTACTCTGCTGCAGCAAAATTACCATCAACGTTCCCTCTGCCTTTCTCTTTCTC
>NW_007783153.1:0-276 GCF_000696425.1 Galeopterus variegatus
TCAGTGGGGTGCCCACACGCTCGAGTGCCTGGGTTTATCCTGCTTCTAACCTCATGCTCACAGTTAATCCCTCCAAGCCTCAGTGTTTATGAAACAGGAATAATAAAAATGCCCACCCGTACAGTTAAACAACAAAGTAGCACGAAGTGTGAAAATGGCTGTGCCCAGCTCCTGGCTCACCGTAAGAACTCAAGGAATGTTGCAATAGGAAGGTATTAATATTACAAGTCAGCAAATATACCTTGAGTTCTAATTGTATGGTAGGAGCCATGCCTG
>NW_007783153.1:2472-2892 GCF_000696425.1 Galeopterus variegatus
GTGATTGGGGTCTGTGGACAGCTGTAGTAAGAATTTGTATCAGTCAGGATAGGTTAGGTTACGCTGCAGTAACAAAAAGTTCCAACAACTCAATGGCTTAATCCAACATGGGTTTATTTTTTACTCATAGTACATATCCAACAAGTGTCACCTGAGGGCTTAGCTCTGTGTTGTCCTCACTCAGGGACTCAGGCCAGCATAGCAATCATTATCTGGAAAACAGGGTGACTTGCCCCTGGGTCTTAAAGATTCAACTAGGGAGTGACACACATCACCTCTGCTTACATTTCATTGGCCCTCGCAAGTTACATGGCCACACCTAATTTCAAGGCATCAGAAAGTGAACCCTACCTTGTTCTCAGAAGGAGGGGAGCTTAGGATATTGGTACACTATATACTAATGACTGTGACACCATCCCT
>NW_007783154.1:0-631 GCF_000696425.1 Galeopterus variegatus
TGCTAAGAAACAGGGAGAAACGCTGTTCAGATTCTGTCTCTTCACAGCCATTCTACTCAGCATCTCAGCATCTTTTTATCAGCTTAGAAACTGGTATTTGACTATTAGTGAGGAGTGGCATATGGTACCATGCCTTTCTCAGTGAGTTTCTCTTCTCCCAGGATCTTGGCCTTTCAAGTACTGACTCACTTGCTAGCTCTCCCATGCTGTCAAATAGATGTTTGTTTTTTATGTTGTTTGTGGGATTCATCTCTAGCTTTTCTAATTCGTTTTAAAGAACAATTTGGTCTGCTACAAGCTAGTCTACCATTCTTGGGGCTTAAACATTCACATATGACTTTTTAATGTCTTGAAAACAATTAAAAATGATACTTTCCCCCTCTTTCTACCACTTTGCACTGGATAGTTTCAGTTTGCTGTTTTAAATGTGTTCTCTGCGTTTGTTCTCTCTGTTCTGTGCCTCTGAAGGTCCTACAAACTTCACTACCCACATTCCCTTGCTGACTGGCTTCCTGTTGTGTTTGGAGAGTGAGACGCACCAACGGGGGTCACAGCATTTATAGCAGAGAGAGACTGAGGCATTAAATTTCTCTCTTCATAGAAAAAGACATTCTCTGCCTTTGGCCATAGC
>NW_007783154.1:2422-2891 GCF_000696425.1 Galeopterus variegatus
ATTTCTAAACAATTTATATTTTTAAAGAAATCTGACAGAAGTTAAGTGATAGTTACATTTTAGCAATCATTTTTAGAGCACCTTGCTCTATTTGTGAAGTGTTTATGGTTACTTACTATTCTACACCTAAGAAAAATTCTTTTGGGGGATTCAAATGATTTATTTATTTATTTGTTTTTTCACTATTTCAAAAGCAATTAGTTCTTATTACATAAAATTTAAAAATTAATATAAGAAAAAAAGATAGAGAGAAGTTACCCATAATCCCACAACTCAGAGATAGTCACTATCAACTATATAGCATCCGTGTCACTACAGGATTCATATGATTTAGATGTTTGCTGGAAATTATATTGTACTCAGGTATTTTATACCTTAATAGTTTAAGAGTGATAAAGCATATATACTGATTTAAGGTGCTAGCTAGCATCTTTCCTTCTGAGTGTTTCACCAAACTAAAATTTCTTAA
>NW_007783155.1:0-283 GCF_000696425.1 Galeopterus variegatus
TACATGAATCTTATGCATTTTTATCAAAGGTGGTATAAAAGGTATAAGTTTTCTCTCTTTGAAAATAAGAAAACTGAAGACAAGAAGATAGGTGGCATGTCAATGCTCAAACAACTTGTATGTAAAAGAAATCACAATAAAGACAACAGATTTTTAGCTTTAGAGACTCATTCTTATGGTCAAAACACTCAAAGCAGAATGGAAGCTCTGAGATCCTCCTATTGCCAATTCCAGACCTCAAACCAACATTTGTGAATTGGCATTTACACAGTACACATGAATT
>NW_007783155.1:2410-2891 GCF_000696425.1 Galeopterus variegatus
ATATATTTTCTGATATGTCTTCATACTTCTTGGAACATTTCCTTAATTTTTGGCAAAGCCAGATGATCTTGACTAATCTGACACTTTCCTGTGCTATAAAGGGACTCATTTGTCCCATTCCTTTCAGACAGAGATACTCGTTTGTTAATCCCATTTTGCATCACCACCCCTTTGGACAAAGCAGGGGGTTCCCTAATGAACAATTCACCAGAAACTCAAGGAGGAGACAAAACCAAGAGATGATAATATTGTTGACAAATGTTTGTTTAGTTAGAACGTCACATTCCTTTACTCTTCCAGGAAACAGAGAGTTTTGTACTGTGTGAGTGAGTGAGGCGGCACTGAGGAGCAGTGACTGGCTATGGGTTTGGGAGCCATTTTTGGCAGAACCGTAATCCTTGAAATTCGAAGACTTTTCAGATTATCTTGATTCTTCACGAGTTTTCACATCTGAAATTCAGGTTGATACATCAATCACAAT
>NW_007783156.1:0-241 GCF_000696425.1 Galeopterus variegatus
ACTGGCAAAGATTTCTCAGAACATGTGTCTGTAATTCCCTTACATGACTCCTGGGTCACTGAGAAACTGTTAGCATTTAGTGAACTTTACACAATTAGCTCTGTCCTTTGGGTTTTCAAACACATTTTCCCTACCCTTACACTGTGTATGGGAAAGGAAAATTTATGGTGGAAATGTAGTCTTGCAGTCTTTTTCATTAAAGTTTCCCAGGGCACTTTACAATCATTAAAAGTTATAATTA
>NW_007783156.1:2448-2891 GCF_000696425.1 Galeopterus variegatus
AGACACTATCTCTATCTCCCAAGGCTGTTTAGCATACAAATACCTTTAAGAAGATCGTATAAAATAAAATACTCTTTGCGTCTCTGCGCACATGCTAAAATGTAAGAGACTCATGAAATTTGTATACCAAATAGTCACATATTAAGAAGAAGCTGATGTCACTGCTTGGTGAAGCTTCTCAGAAAGATTTTGCTCTCTTGGGTAAAACAAAGCAAAACAAAAAATAGATTCAGTGGGTCCAAACTTTGCTTCATTGCCCTTGTACCTACTCCTTTCCTTGAACAAAAATATAATGTCTAATATATAGGGACCAAGCATTCAAGAGCAAGAAGATTCCACACAATAAGGATGGAAGAACAGAAAAATAGGAGGTATAGTGGACTGAATTATGTCCCTCCAAAACTCACTGAGGCTTGAATTGTCTCCCAAATTTTATGTATTGG
>NW_007783157.1:0-423 GCF_000696425.1 Galeopterus variegatus
AAAGGAATTAGATTATTTTATCGACCTGTCTATGCCCTGCTGTTAATAATTTTCACCTACGGTGAATTCAGGGAGTTTCTGAAGGAATCTTCTTCACTGAGCATTATGGATTTAGACCCCTTAGCCACGGAGAGTAAACTTTCTTTTAACTGGGTAGAGCTTGACTTCAGTCCTTTTTTATGGGTTCTCTTGACTTCTACCATAATTTTAAACAAAAGATAAATTATCAAATGATTAACCCTGTGGTTTATCCTAGATGAAAAGAAGATTTAATGATCATATTCTCTACAGTATATTTCTTCAGCCTTAGATTAAACCAGGCATGACATATATAGGTAATATACATGCAAAGTGCTTTGATATGACTAGCCGAAAAGACTATTTCCTTCTTTAAAATAGCCTGTTTAGGCTGTCTTAATCTGG
>NW_007783157.1:2210-2891 GCF_000696425.1 Galeopterus variegatus
TGGGTACTGTTTTCTCCACTTTGCAGTTAAGAGAATTGAATCTCAGAGAGAGGTAATATACCTTGCTGAGTCACACAGGTGCTAAGTGGTAGTACAGAGATTTTGCCTCACTTGGGCCTAACCCTTTACACAGTAAACTGGTGTACATGGAGGCCGTAACTCGAATGCTAAAACTACTAGCCATTTTTAGCTGGTTAAGCTCAACTCCACTAGGTATCTATCCCAATATCTTTGGAGTATCCCTTAGGATCAAATTACCCAACTGATAATGATAGGGAATGTATCTCTTAACAACTTTTAACATCCAGTTTTTCATAGTCAACAGAAGCAGAGAACTTTGAGTCATGGTGAACGTAGGGTCCTGAATTTGCATCAGTTTTTTCAATTAACTTATCTAAATTTTGAAGTCAAAGTTTTGACTACATTTGATGTTTAAAAGAGTCACCCTTACAAAGAATTGACAATTGAAAGAAAGACAGGAAGTCAATAGAGACAGCTAATTAATCCTGCTGATGCATGGACTGAGAATCCTCTGGGTCCTGGGAGATTAGCCTATCTATCCCCTTGACAATGAGATGTTACATCCTATAGATAGAAAAAAAGGGAGCCACAGTGCAGTAAACCAAATGGCAAGCTAAAAATATAAAATAAAATTAAAATATTTGGAGTCTGATCTAAGTA
>NW_007783158.1:0-373 GCF_000696425.1 Galeopterus variegatus
TCCTACTTACCCCTGAGAACAAGGCATTCAGCAGCAGGAACTTCGAAGCAGAAAAACCACCGCAGCCATTGCCTACCTCTGGGCCTGGCCCACACCCAGCCCACCAGATGGCTTTATAACAGCGAATGCTGTGTTGCCCAGAAGGGCCTTCTATAGATCCTTAAGGAGAGTTAAAGCTGGATGGTATCCCAGAGGCTACTCCTTTCCCCTACAAACCTTTATCTAGCAGGGGCTGGTACCCTTCCTTACACAGGTTTATACTAACATTGCCAGATAAAATACAGGAGACCCCATTAAATTTGAACTACAGATAGAAAGCAAATTATTTTTTACTCTGAGTATGTTCCAAATGTCACAAAGAATTTTTCATTTG
>NW_007783158.1:2261-2891 GCF_000696425.1 Galeopterus variegatus
TAAAAAAAAAAAAAAAAAAAAAAAAAAAAAAAAAAAACAGCCATGGTGGTAAAAAGGTAAGTAATTTCGTTGCTATTAGTAATTAGGTAATAAAAGTATTAGTAATTAGTCATAAAAGTATTAACAATTAGTAATATAAGGCTTCTACACATTTTTAAACTTCTGTCATAGATTATCATCTCTTTTATCTGGATATCAGTTAATCCCATGAGAAAGGAATGGTAGGTATTATTATACACACGCCATGTGATGAGAACACAAGGAGAAAGATGTAGGAACTTGCAGGAACCCAGCTTTCTTGACTTCTGGCCCAGGGTTCCTTCCTGGCCTAGCAGATAGTTATTGCTCTATTAAGAACCAGTTGGATCCTGGCTGGGAAGCTGCTTTCAGAATTGTCCCAATGCCTGCAGAAGGATGTGCTGTTGACTGGGACTGGGGACTGGGCTGTGTCAGGGTGAGCAGCCCCAATGGGAAGAATGGAGGCCTTGGACCTGTGAGGCCTGGGTTTGGATCCTGGCTCTTCTTCACCACCTGAATTCTCTCATCTATACCTGAGGACAATGACAACTCCTTTGCAGAGGTGTTGTGTGCTATAATGAGCTGGCACGCGTAAGGTGCTAGCGCACAACT
>NW_007783159.1:0-447 GCF_000696425.1 Galeopterus variegatus
TTTGTTCTAAATTCATCAATGTTCACAGAATAACATAAGCTTTAATTATTATTTTGACTAACTTAATAATTACATAATTCAACATATATGTATATATTGAATGCTGACTATATGTCTGGCAATGTGCTATATTTGGAGATGTGAAGACAAATAAGGTATGCCCTCTACTAACAAGGAAGTGAGATCTTAGTAGGAAAGAGAAAAAAAAAATCAAATCAAATCACTTTACCACTATAAAATAAGAGTTTACAGATGTATGTACAAAGTGCTATGAATATATGGAAAGTGGAAAATTATCAGAATCTTGGTGGGTAAGCAAAGACTTTATTAAAAATTTGAAGAACTAGGTGGAAAGTGGTTAAAGGTTCTTAAAAGTAGATTAAATAGAATTTACAGAATACATGAAGGCATATACATGGCAGTATAGATGGATTTCTTAAATAATAT
>NW_007783159.1:2376-2891 GCF_000696425.1 Galeopterus variegatus
GGTCTGTATGTGGGATCCGAACCCTCGGGCGGGAGTGCCGCCGCGCTTCCCAAGTGGCGCAACTTATCCAGTGCGCCACCGGGCCGGCCCTCTATTACTCTTTTACTCAGTTTGGTGAAATTAAGAATGACAAGAACAAAAAACATTTCTTTATTTGGGAAACTGCATCTAAGTCATTATGATTAATGCATAGAATATATTTGATTTAGCGGTTGAAGAAGATGTAATGAATAGGTAAGTAAGGACCAAATATTTAAGGATATTGTGTGCCAATCTATGGACTGTGAATTTTATCTTTAGACTATAGATAAAATGGCTATACGTTTCATTTTGACTAGAGTAGTTCCAATTTATGCCTTTTGTCACAGAATAATTTTTAATATTACCAACTTTCACTCTAAAAAGTATATTGATTTGGAGAATTTGAGGGATATAGAGTTAGTAGCAACATAGATTTTTTTTTTTTTTTTGTCTTTTTTCGTGTCCGGCAACGGACTGCAACCCTCAGTGTCGTG
>NW_007783160.1:0-780 GCF_000696425.1 Galeopterus variegatus
CTCAGCTTAGTTTTATATAAATTGATGTAAGCATTGTTTGTTTTTCTGTTAGTTTTTTTTTCCTATCTCCTTTCTTGTTCTGTACAATTTTTGACGCCTTTGTTCCTTCTTGTGGACTCACCGTGCTCTCTGCTGTCATTTTCTGTGATTCTGAACAATTTCCTCTTAGATTTCTTCTAGGGCATATCTGCTATGAATGAATTCATTTTGTATGTCTAGGATCATTTTCACTATTTTATTTGTGACATATAGTTTCACTGGAAAGAATTCTCGGTTGATTTTTTTTTTCTTTCAGTATTTTAATATGCCATCTAACTACCTTCTATCCTCCATTGGCCGTTTAATAAAGCTAGCCAATGGCTTTATTATTATTTCCTTGTATGTATTGGGTCAGTTTTTTCTTGATGTATTCAAAATTTTCTCTGTTTCTTCTAACATTTTAGCTATAATGAGTTTGCTTATGAATCACATATTGTTTATCCTGCAGGGGTTTCACTGAGTCTCTTTCATCTATAGATTATTAAGTTTCATTACTGTTGAAAAGTTTTTGAAATTGTTTCTTCCAATATATTTTTTTAGCCATATTCTCTCTTCTTTGTTAAACATCTATTGGTCTTCTTCACTTTGAGATATGCATGTCCAAGGTCTTGCATGTTTTTACTTAATTTATTCTCCTTTCTTTAGATTAGGTCATTTCCACTGATCTCTTTTCAAGGTCTCTGATTAGTCTGCCAACTTCACCTGCTGTTGGACATAAATACTGAATTTTGCAATTGTGTT
>NW_007783160.1:1780-2891 GCF_000696425.1 Galeopterus variegatus
CAGCTTCCACTGACTGTATTTTGGTACTGATAGTCGTGGTATTTTTGTTCCTTTAATGTTGATCGCCCTTTCCTGTTTTGTTTCAATTTTTTTTTTTTTCATTGAAAACTGTGCATCTTAGATAACATACTCTTGTAACTCTCTCTGGATTCTGTTTTATTTTTCTGAGTATTTTTGAATTTCTTTTTAGTTATCTGTCTAGTCATATACTGAAGGATGTATTCCCAATATGGTGTATATTTACTGACATCTCTGCTTTTTTTTATTATCTGTTTTATTTTTTAGCCTGGATTTCTAGGAGCTACTCATGTATTTGCATAACTTAGTAATCACAAATTATTGGGGAAAAAGGTTTGCTCAGATATCTAGCACTCATATGTTCTGCCAATTTACCCGCGAGTGGCAAGAGGCATGTATGCAAAGTGCAGCTATTTCTTCCCTGCCTCTGTTTTACTCTTGAGTGGGCCAGCTTCAGTCTCTGTCACTCATATCTGCAGCTTTTACATCACCAGGAATGTGTGGAGAAGTTATCTCAGCAATTCTTTGACTCCATCTTGTATGGGAATCCACTATGTACTTTGAGCTGGTCTACCACTTGCCCCAGCCAGGGCCATCACTTTGGACTAACAAAGCTGTCAATTTTTTCTGTTGATTCCATACAGAATTTACCACATTTAGCTGGAAACACTGAAGGATCTTGCTCCATTCCCCACTGTCACTCAAGTCCACCCCCGTTGGCAGAGGTGTTTGCTGCCATCCTCGGTAAAACTACAGTTCTGCAGTTCCTGTTGACTGAGCTGGGGTAGAAGGGAGCAGTACCTGTTAAAAGACCAGGGACTTCCCATAACTACCTAAACCTCTGTTACTTTTTATTAAGAAAATACAATTCTTAGTTTTTTATGCCTTCGTCAATTTCCAGAGTGCTAGCATTTTTTTTTTCCAGCTATATATGCATATTCTTGTTTTCTGGTTGTTGTTAAATTTTGAAAAGAGGATTTAATAAACTATTTGTGACACTATAAATGGAGATGCCTTCAAAACTAAATTGCAACAAACATAGCCATTCTGAAAGTGAATGCGAGTATGGACTAACATAAGCAATTATGAAATC
>NW_007783161.1:0-502 GCF_000696425.1 Galeopterus variegatus
GGATCTGACGACCCAGCCTGGCATGTGAGGGTTCCGGGGACCCAGCCTGGTGTGTGAAGGGTTTGTGACCCTGTCTGTGAACAGGCTTGAGGGTTCTGTGAGCTGCAGACCCAGCCCTAGCTCAACAATTGGCCCAGTCGGCAGGATTACGAGCAGGTAAAGGAGCCTGATACTGGGCATATAGTGATACTAAAGGTAGATAAAGTCTGTACCTTAATGTAGCTTAAATTCTATTGGGAGGGGGAGGGGGCATAGAAAACAGACAAGTAAACAAAATACACAACTAATATGATTTTTTAAAGTGATTGATACTAAAAAATAAATAAATAAATAAATAAATAAAAACAAAACAAAATAAGTGAAGTAGTTGATACTATAAAGAAAATAAACCTGGTTAAGGTGATAGACATGAAAGGGGAGTATATTTTACATTGAAGACCCCTCTGAGGAGACAACATTCTGAGCTGAGGTCTGGAACATACAAAGGAGCAAAGCACAGATA
>NW_007783161.1:2428-2891 GCF_000696425.1 Galeopterus variegatus
ATCGGAGCGGGCAGTTGTGGGGCCCGGGTCAAAAGTATAAGCCATACACACCACATGTCTAAATATTAAATGTTATCAATCAAGCATCCTGCTAAATAAAATCAGTGTTGTCCCTCCTTGACAAATGCATGTTTGTCATATGTCTTTGGAAGGCAGGGTTTACATTTGGAATCCTCTGACTCCACGGGTTCCTCACCAGAATGGCCTGTTATAGGGAGCACTGGTGCCCTGACCTGCACCCTCCTCTTCTTCCCTCCCTCTGTCTGCACATACAAAGTATGGATCCTGCAGACTGAACACCCAAGCTCCACCTACACACTCTTCCCCACCTCCACCGCAGCCAACAGCCATCTGTCAGGCACAGAGATACACACACCACATCCCTTGGATCTGGGGAGCAGCCCCTCATGGGCCCTGGGAACTGGTGCTGGGCTGGGCCATTTAGACAGGGAATTTTGGGGGT
>NW_007783162.1:0-2891 GCF_000696425.1 Galeopterus variegatus
GAAGAGGCAGGCCCAAGCCTCTGCATTTGTCTCTGGGCTTCTCTGTTTACTGCTACGTCCACGTGAGGGTCCCTTTGCTGCACTGAGCTTCCATTGTGAGCTAATACTTTTTGTGAAGAGAGTTGGATTTCTAATACATTCCTGTTGTGTACCTCCCTGTAAAGCTGCAGCATTCTCTTTCTGGAACCCTTAGCAACTTTGCAAGGAGGTGGTATGTGAACACTAGTGGGCTGGGTCTGGATGTTTCTGGTGATAATATTGAATGACTGTGTAGATCTTGGAGGATTTGGAGGACCACCGGATATCCTGGTAGAAAATGTCCCATAGTGTGTGCTTGTTCTGTGGCCCCATCTGCTTGCTTATATGTGTTTGGAAAAGAAGCAATGGCATGGTGTCCCTCACTGTTGCCCAGGTCCTGACTTGCAAGACTGTCTTATCTTTCCCAAGAGGGACTCAATCTACTCTAAAGAATAAGGTGTTAATGTGAAAAGGTTAGTGTTCCATGTCAGATTGTGCTTCAGAAGGCAAAGGATCAATAGCCAAGATTCAGAAAAGTTCAGGCCTCTAAGATGCTGCACATGTTTTCTGAGAGGAAGTTCTACCTTCAGATAAAGTCAGTTGGGGAGGTGGGGAGTGAGGGCAGCTCCTAGCTAATGACTGCCATTGTTCCCCTTAGCTATAGAGAATTGCAGATTGTTAAAAGGTGTCTGATTTTCAACGAAGTCCTTCTGAACCAAAGGAAGCAGCCTGCAGCCTACCCTGTAGGTTCTGGCAAAGGTCATTATCTAAAAGTGTTTTTGTTCCTTCTGAGTGAAAGTGAAAACAGGAAGAGTGTGAATGAAATGTATATATACTATAGCAAACACCATAAATAATCAGTATATTTTTTCAATGTAAAATTATTTATCTCTATGATGGAAATCTCCTTTCGAGTTAGACAGTTCTATAAAACTCCCAGGAAATGATAAACTTAAAGTAAAAAACCACTTACTCATTTTTTTTCCATTGTAGTTTAAACCTACGTGTCCTAAGTAATTTAGACCCATATTTGTAGCCTATTCTTGCGGTGATACATTGGACAAATATTGTAGAAGTTATCTGAGCATGTGTGTGCCTATAGAGAAGGAAAGCATCATATAATGTACATGAAAATGCCCAGGGGAGATTAGCATTTGTGACTTGGATTCAAATAGCCTGGGTTTGTCCTCAGGCTTCATTACCCATTATCTGTGGGAGTTCAGACAACCTACTTAGCTTCTCTAAACTTCAGTTTTCTCATCTGAAAAATGGGGATAACAGTACCTAGTCCCAGGAGGCTGGAAAGATAAAGTGCTAACCCACCGCAGTGTGTGGAGCATCACCATCATTCCTCCAGCAGCAGCCCTTGTTATTGCTTTATCCGTGGGCTGTCCAGGTCTGCCTCTGGGGCCTGAGCTGGTGGCAGTGGTAGCATGTGCACTCTTTGTTGTGTTATAGCAAAGCATAAAACCTCTTCTGGGGCCTCTGTCCCGTATTCAGGGAGACTGAGGTGGAATGCTTCTTTAGCCCCTTTTATCTGCTAGACTGAGTTGACCTGTCTTGTTCAGCCAAGCTGAGCCAATCACCAATGCCCTCTTTCACTTCTCTTCCCCCTGTTCCAGGCACAGAAGTCTGGCTCAGGAGGGGACACTCAGGCCGCAGAAGACCTACTGCTGCTCAGCAAACCTCTGACAGACCTCATTAGCCTGCTCATTCCACTGGTAAGACCTCACCTGTTTGTGTGTCTTTCAGGACCTTGTAGAGGTTGAAGTAATTTCATTTAAATTTCATGATCTCTTCAGTTTCTATGTTATTTTAGTTCCTTTCAAAACCAGTATCAAAAGAACTTTCAGAAGATTATTTGGCCTGGTTTATTTTAAAACCAGGTGGTGGCTTATCATTCACTTAAATAGATATTTAAGTAAGGCATAATCTCAAATCCAATTACTTTCTTAATGAATGTAAGGTAAAAAATTCAAAAAATGAGTTCCAAGAAGGAAGAAGAAATCTTTATGGGAATCAATTCCCTGTCAAAAAGATATTTTAGAGTTATACTTGGCATGGAGGACTCCCCAGAAATGCGAAAGCACAGACACAGACCTAGGGCATACCCCCTTCTCAGTCTCAACAGAAATGGAATGAAATAGTGAAATTAAATAAAAACAGATGAGACTACACAAGACTACTAATGTATGAAAAGAGCCCAACAGAAATTGGAAGTTTGGGCTAACTAAACAGTTTTAACCAAACTTAAAGAGAACCCTGCATATTGACACATGACTCCCACCCTTAGACAAAGCAGTCAGCCAGAGGGTCGGTTGATGAAATTCCACAAAGCCTCATGAAAACCTCTCCAGATCTGTGGCTCCAATAACTAGGCGTACAGGTAACCTTAGGGAATTGTGTCACTTGTGGCCTCCATCCTTTACAGAGGTAGACAGATAGCTCTTCAGCTTTGTAAAGCTTTCTAGATTTGCCTTTTTTTCTGCCCTATACTTCAAAGAAAGGCAAAGGCAGTTTGGGCAAATAATTCTATAGACTTATTTGTATTCAGCAAGTAAAGGTTTTGCTCAAATGAGGGAGAAAGAAAAAGCGAGGAAAAAAATCCACCAGTACTGGGTTATATTAAATAATGGCATATAAGGAATAGAGCAGTCACCAAAAAGTGGCCACTGGGCTCACAATGAAGTGAGGGCACAACACAAAACCCCAGAGAACTGGACATGCCCCTGACAAAGTGGAAGGATCTTTGGTGTAGAACTTTGCGTGAAGTTACAGGACAAAAGCAAAACTAACCAGTCCAGCTCAGAGTGCAAGGACTGAATCCTGAGCCAGCTCTCTTAGAGGTGAAGGACGGGAGGCAAATCAGGCTC
>NW_007783163.1:0-390 GCF_000696425.1 Galeopterus variegatus
TTAGAAATACTGGATGATCTAAGGAGAGGACTTGGGTTGCGTGATGCTGAGTGCAGGGGCTAAGAGGTGGAGTAGAACAAAGCACACATCCCCATTGAAGCAGCCACACCCACTGCAGGACACTGGTGCCGTGTGTCCCTGAGGTGGAGTGCCCTTTGCCCTTGGGGACGACGGTGAGTGGTGCTGTAGTGCTGATCAGCTTACACTCCAGATAAAGTGGTCACCAGTGTGGGGAGGTGCAGTCACAGAGCCAGGGTGCACTTCCAGACAATCCATGAGAAGGAATGCAGGGGATATGGCCAGCGTGGAGGAGCATCTGTCAGTCACTCTATCTGGTATCTATTGCTGCATAGCCAAGTACCCCAGAACAGCAGCTTAAAACAGCACTCA
>NW_007783163.1:2319-2891 GCF_000696425.1 Galeopterus variegatus
AGTCCTTAGACTCATTCCTGACTTCCTCCCTCCAATTCATCATAAACTCTAGCCCTTGAGCCCCAGTGACCAGCCATGTGCCCCTCTTCAGCCTTCTCTGCAGCATCCTCCCTTAGACTCTAAGATGCTCCCTCTATTGGACTAATTCTGCTGCTCAAGCCGTCATCTCACTTTCCCTTGCTGCCAGGCCTTTGCATGTCAGGAGCACTCTTTCTTTTGTTCATTTCTTTACCTGAATGAGATATAGTTATTTGCCAGATCTCCATGTAAAAACCAC
The DNA here is from genome assembly GCF_000696425.1 of Galeopterus variegatus. Lineage (NCBI taxonomy): Eukaryota > Metazoa > Chordata > Mammalia > Dermoptera > Cynocephalidae > Galeopterus > Galeopterus variegatus. Next base: position 2,597 of record NW_007783163.1, read on the forward strand.
TTCACCCAGGAGTCTCTTCCAGATAGCTTAGATGAGCTCAGGACTCCCCTCTCTCTGCCATTTGCTCCCAAGGCCTTGCCCTCCTTCTACTATAAATTGATATTTATAATTATTTAACAATCTACATTCTCCTCTAGGCTCTTTTTCACCGTTGCTTCCCAAATTCGTGGCACATGGAAAATAGTCTAGTTGAATGCTGAAAGAAAATTGAGAGAACTAGGGGTTCCCCAGGGATACAAGTTTTGGGGCATACAATATATGTAATGTTTCACAGGTAGTCTGACAAACCCAATAT
>NW_007783164.1:0-363 GCF_000696425.1 Galeopterus variegatus
GGAAACAATCAACAGAATGAAAAGACAACCTACAGAATGGGAGAAAATATTTGCAAACTATCCACCTGACAAGGGGATAATAACCAGAATATACAAGGAACTCAAACAACTTAACAGTAAAAAAAACCCGCAAATACTCTGGTTAAAAAATGAGCAAAGGAGTTGAATAGACATTTCCCAAAGGAAGACATACATATGGACAACAAGTATATGAAAAAATGCTCAGCATCACTAATCATCAGGGAAATGCAAGTGAAAGGCACTTTGAGATATCATCTCACCCCAGTTAGACTGGCTATTAACAAAAAGACAGAATAACAAATGCTGGCGAGGATTCAGAGAAAGGGGAACCCTTCTATACTG
>NW_007783164.1:2319-2891 GCF_000696425.1 Galeopterus variegatus
AGTTTTTTAACCCGAGGCTTAATTATTGAATGACTAATTTCTATTGATACCTTCCTTTTCCGACTGTTCGTAATTTTAGATTCATCATATTTCCTATCATGCAACCAATATCCTTTTTCAAAAACCTCTGAATTATGAAGCAAAAAAGTAGAATGGCAAAGAATGTGTTATCCATACACCCAATGGGTTTTATTCATAACTTCATCAGTTACTAGCTGGGAAAATTACTAAATCACTCTGAATCAGTTTCTAGATCTATTAAGAAGGGATGATAATACTAGAATACTTCAAAAACTTCATGGAAAAACAGAATTAAATGATAATACTAATCTTTCCACACACTTTTTGAAAACAAACTCCTAATATTTACCTCATAGGTTGTGACATGCTTAGAACAATGTTGGAAACATAGTATGTGCTTAATAATTGTATGTTCTTATATTCTTTCCTCTAAAATACAAGGTTTGTGAAGGCAAGGATTTTTGTCTATTTTGTTTTCTGCATTATTCCCGGTACTTCCAAGAGTTGGAATTCAATCGAATTGCACAAAAGAATATGATTGTATTTTACAT
>NW_007783165.1:0-2891 GCF_000696425.1 Galeopterus variegatus
ATATTTTTGATCAATCTTTTAAAAATGCCTCTTCATATGAATGCCTCTGAAATTATAAGTCCAGATTATAGGGTTGTTCTTGGAATCTACCAGACTACCATTTATATAAAACTATCTTAGAGTGAATCTCAGAATTTAGTAATGGAGGCTTCCTCTTTGAGTGAGAATTATCAATGCTTGTACTGAATTTCACAATGAATAAAAACCCTAAAATATATGCTTAACAAACTGACATAAGTTCTTAATTCCCTTTGCAAAGATCTCTACCTGCAAAACACAATCCTTGAATAGATAGCAGAGTTATGTCAGATAATTCCCTGATAAACCAGAAAACTTAGAAAAAGAGAAAGACTTCAGATAATTGGTATATACTCAAAGTGAATAAATTAGAAATATTACACAGTGTTTTAAAACTTAATATTCTTAATGACCTTTAATTATAGCAACTACGGAAGCAGAAATGCCATTTACATAAGAAGCAGGATATTTTTAAGACAGAAAACCCAAAGGAAAATTCAGATTAGCTCTTTATATAAGACAGACAACTCAGTTATGTTGAGCATGTTCTGTTGCTTTATTCAGTTCTCAAAACTAGGGTGAAGATTTACATTTATTGCATATGGTCCTCTTACATTAGATAATTAATCTGTATTTTACCAAGAATTCATAAGATCAAAGCCAATTTCAGCTGAAGTCCTAACAAATCTAAAGTTTGCCACATGAATACACACACACGTCATGAATATATGCTTTGCATAAAGCAGGATCAAAGCACATATTCAAACCTCACTAGGAGAATTAAAACGACTAAAACATAGCACTATTAATTTTCAGAATTTCAGAACTTAAGATCACATACACAAAAAGTAATTTAAAACAAGGTGGGTTGTTAGGTGAGTGCTTTCTATTTTGAGTTCAGTGGAGCTGATGTGAATGGTTAGCAAAACTTCCAGGGAAATATACAAGACTTTATTCTAAAAGTAATAGTTTTAACAGTCATTTAAACTGTTCTAAAATTTATTATGTCATTGGTAGCAGTTTTCACATAGGTAATCAATTTATAAAACAGTTAATTTCAAACTGTTGCCACATGAATATCACTGCTGAGCGAACGAAAAAGTTATGCAAACTTTATCAACTACCCACTAAAATGACTTGCCTTTCATGTTAACATGTTTTAGGTACGAATAATACCAATATTTGTTTACCTTTCAGAGAAAGAAATGATGTCATCTCTTCAATTTATTACACTCAAGTATCAGAAAATGCCCCTACTGAAACTGACAGTCAGTCTTGTAATGGGGCGAAAATGAAATGTGATGCAAAATACACTTTATCAAAAATTGTTGATTAATATTTTACTCAAATGTTTGAGAGTATATAAAATATTTATCTAGCTGTAAATGTCAAGTGTCACATTGTAATTAAAAAAAAATTATCAGCTATTTCTTCTTCAACTCCAGAACTATTTCTCTGCCTTCTTTGTATGCAGACTTTCCCCCCCAATCTAAGAAGGCAAGAAAGATAATACACTTGAATTGCTTCTGAATGAGCAGGAGAGCTGACTCAAGGAGCACTAATAGGCATTTTCTATCTTTAATTTTTATGATTCTACAGGAGATGTGCAGGAGGAAGGTAATAGGAAAAATTAATTCCAGCAACTCACACAGAAGTAACTTCCTTATGTTCATATCCTCCCTGGGCTTCTGGCTTGGATAACTTTGTTGGTTGACAAACATTGCCACTGCCTCATGCTTGGGAAGTTCTGAATCTAATTGTCTGTCAATGATATGATGATTTATAATGCAATCTGTTCCTATTGCTACTACTGCAGATAACTCTAATTTGCCACTATTGTATTGGATATGGGGGACTTAGCCCTTCTCAGCTTTATAGTTTAGTTTTTCTTCAGGTGTCAGAGCCAATCAAAACGCATCTCCCTTCCATCCTCCTTGGGAAAATGACAATGCGACCAAGACTAGCTATTATTGCAATGGTCATGTTTTTCTAATACATTGATTTTTTTTTCTCTTTAAAAAATCCTTATTATGTATTAAATGTTTAGAAATAAATAAAATTGGAAGTGTGTTTTAATCACTTTTTATTTGCATCTTATCTAATATTTAGTTATATCCTATCACTATAATATGAATGATATGAGAATATTTATGCTCAAGTCAGAAACTGAGAATAAAACATGTTTAACATAGTATGATTCAGATAACTAAAAAATAGACTTAAATACCTGGCGAGCAGATAATCAGATAATTGGATGCCCACTATCTGAGGAAGGGAAATGGGATAATTCATCCAATGTCTTCTGATTCACAGTATTAATTTATAAGCTAGGCTACACCTGGCTAATACACATAAGCAATTGCATAATAGGCACATATCAGAGAGCTAGTAATATATACCAAATCTTGCCTATAGAGAATAAGCAAAATGAGAAAAACACAGTACATCTTCTAGTGGTATACATAATTATATGTATACCACAAATTCATAAATATGTTTACCAAGAATTCATAAAATCAAAGGAGAGAATAGGTTGAAAATTTACTTCTGAAAATTTTGTATTCAGACATTTTTATTTTGTAAATTGAATCATAAAAACTTCATTTAACCAAGACAGTTCTATATGATTGGGGCTATTTTAATATCTAAGTTAAAATAAAAAGCCTATAATCATAGGTAACATTAATTACTATGTGCCAGACATAGTTACAAGTAACTCAGATGTATTCTTTTTAATCTTCATAACCACCCAGTAGAATGTATGCAAGCAACATCCTCATTTTAATAGGTAAGGAAACTGAGGCATAGAATGATTTAGTAATTTGCTTAACGTCACGAAGCTAATTAGTTAAAAAGCCCAGATGCAAATTCCC